>NW_027271003.1:2927500-3145000 GCF_040938485.1 Diadema antillarum | reverse complement strand
TTGCGTAAGAATACAGCAAATTGAATGGTGTCGAGGTTTTCTGTCCGTATTCATTCGCTGCTTTTCAAGCAGGGTGGGCATAATGTTGTTGGCCTGCACTGGTTTTGTTGAGGATTATGGGGTAGTGATCGTGGCGATGATAGGTAGACATTTTTTTTTCAATCGTACTTGGTTCTGCAGATTGGACTCCAGGTGAACACGAAGCAGAATGTTTTGTGTATTTTTTTATTTTTTTTGCTCAAATTTTGGTAGGTAGTGATATGACCCATGGGGTACATATTTCGTTGTCAATCAGTAGTCTTGTATGGACAGTTGGAGGGAGTGATCCTGGTATTGATGTAGGTAGGCAATATACAGTGAGTTTTATGAAGTGTATTGAGTAGATGTAGTGCATGGAGAAGTATGACACGCGAAGTGTGAGTGATTATTGTTTTCTTTACTTACTGGCCACCATAACAGCCATTATTTTTGTGTCTTTTTGGTTCGTAGATGTAAGCGTCAGACTTTCATAAAATCTTCCATGAGGTTTTAAACAATCTATGAACCTTTTCAATACGAGGAGGTGTGAAAATATCCTATGAGGCATGCACTATCGGGAGTACCGGTATACAAACTGTAATTACTATTGCAGCGGCCATTTTGAATAACATTTAGGCTGATTTGACAAATTCGCTCAACTGAAATGCATGTTATAAAAATAAAAGTTATTGTTTCTCACACCCTGCGATCAATCTCCCTTATAAGTTTAGATTTCTTTTTACTAATTATTGCAATAATAAAAATTGTGAGATTATTTGATTCTTGATATCTCAAAACTCTCAAGGATGCGGGAGTTACTGAATCATTGAGATCCGAATTCAGCATCGTTGGAATACTGTAAAACCATCATTTCTATTGTGTTTTTTTTTAGAGAGAGAAATGGACACATAAGAATTTCAGATTTTGGCGGCACCGTAATTCTGCCATTTATCTTGAGCACATCAAGGGTGCAAACAATGCACGATCCGGACTCGGCACCCTTGAAATAGGGTAAAACCATCAAAAACAGCAACAGCAGTAAAACAAAAAACGCCAAAACAAAACATAGCAAAGCATTGGTCTGACGATAGAGCACGGTTAGACCCAAAATCTGTCGTTGGCGCCCAGCCAACGAACAAGCCCATCTTAGTCACGTTGGAAGTTATTAACGAGATGTATCACAATTTATGGTTAGCAAAGCTAATAGAGAGCTCATCATTTCGAGAAACGCAATATCTCTATGTCTCACAAGGAAATGAAACTACCATAAAATTTAAGAGGCAGCAAACTAGTTATTATTATATACCTCATAAGTGAGATTCGTATCACTGATTGGTCAAACGTATATCACGTGACAAGGTGTAGTCCCGTCTATCTTGCCTTAGGGTTTTCATGTAAGTGATAGAAAGGCAAAACCCTCGTGATAGAAAGGCAAACCCCTCGTGATAGAAAGGCAAAACCCTCGTGATAGAATTCGTAAACCCTCCGCGACTTTTGTACACATAACAAGTACACTAGACTTCGCGCGCGGTGTCCGCACCCCCTCCACCCAAGGAAGGATGTTCACTACGCGCATCGTATAAACACATGCAAAATCATCGCACTTAGTAGCGCACAGCAGCAGTAGGCATGTTTCAACGTGACATTGTGATCGAGCGCTCCTCCGTGATTTAAGTGAGCTGGATCAAAGATCGTACACTTTGCAATTAGAATTTTGTTGGAAATACTGTATATCGAATTAAAACACAAGCGACGGGAAACTGGATGTATACTGTAATCTTCTGCCAAGATTTATGCAGGAGCTCGCCGAAGGTCGTGTGAGTGAGTACAATGTACCGTGCGTACTACTGGGTAGTGTACGAAATGCACGAAAACCATGCAAGAAAGCGCAGGCTGTGGCCTGATTTTAGGGCTAACGTTTAGGCCTAACAGTTAGAATTTACTTCGTATTTGCCTAGCCCTAGATCTTGGTTAAGTCTTAAACGATGAGGTATATAAAACAAATATTAACTGCTCTGTATTCGGATGGTGGTGGAAATTATCACTCCCTCGGTGCTTTTCATACCGACCCTTCCATCACCCCGAGGCTAACGCCTTCCATCACCCCTTCCATCACCCCTCGGCTAACGCCTCGGGGTGATAGGAGGGTCGGTATGAAAAGCACCTCGGGAATGATAATTTCCACCATCATCCTCATGAGCAGTCAATATTTGTATACTAAAGCCCAAACACTTGTTGTTGAACTTGTTGTTACGAGTCTTAATCATTACAAAAGAACTCAAGTACTGTAACTCGTTAAGGACGAGTCCCGAGTAGGCCTATACTCGGGCAGGTGTCTATTGGAAATGCGTGTTGTAGCAAAATCAGGCCGTCCTCAATCGGGTAAAGAAGGTCCTTATCACAACCATTCACTGAACACAATACCGATTCATTTTGATCACATTAACACTGTTGAGATTCATCTCAACTTTCTTCAGTGTCGTGAAGGATTTTATCAGCTACTCGGATACCTACATCCACGTGTCGAGCAACGGGTCAATGGACTGGTATGTCTTGGTTGTAATGACAGCGGCATGTCCAGTCGATATCACGTACTTTCCTTACGACGTCCAAAAGTGCCACATGCAGATTGGACCGTGGACGCTGGCCGCAAATCAGGTATCTTGGACGTAGTACTAAGGACCTTCAAAAGCTCCTTGGTAGTAACTCTTTGCTATCTCTAAGGTTATGGCTTTTCGGCGCCAACCAAGAGAGTACACAAATACGTTATAAATCCATCTCCCGCCACGGGATCGGGCAGAGATAGCATAAAGCGCTCCCTCTCTGGCGAAATAGCGCGATGCACGTCTGTCACCAGACCTGAAAATTCACGACTCTACCTCATGAAACATTATTATGAATATATGCGCTGAGAATTCAGAATCTATCAGCAGAAATTGAAACGCTCATGGACGGTTCGCTCCAACACTCTCATTTATTTGACCCAGTTTCAATCACTGTTAAAGGCACCCGACATCCGATTCCACACCAGTAATCTCCCTTTTCATATAATGAATTCTGCTTGGTGTAATGGAACTGTAACAAATTGGTAGGATGTTGTTTTAATGCGGATACTTTCCTGTTGAAGTCTGAATTGCATTAGGTTGACAGCAAGATATTTTTTTTTCAAATGTTGTTCATCGAAAAAGACAATATTTTTCATAAGTTTCATTCACTGTATCTATTATGCATCAGATTAAAAGGACAATGTTTTGAGATGGTTGCCAAATCATTTTTTTATGCTCATTCTTATACATTCCTTTTTGTTTCAAACTCATTTTCTCCTTTTTTTTTCTCGTCTGTAGGTCGACTTCCACATTTCGACGGAGGCTGACTCAACGTACATTGCCTTTCAACAAAATGGAGTCTGGTCATTGGAGAAAACGCTCTCTGAAAACGGTTTCTACAACAGGTCGCGTAACTATCCCATCATACGCTACACGCTTTGCTTACGAAGGGAGTCCGGTTTCTACACACGGACGATCATCGTACCCTCTATTTTCCTCACGTCGTTGATGGCGCTTGGCTGTTGGCTGCACCCAGCTTCCGGTGAGAAGGTCACCCTGGCGGTCAGTAACCTCCTGGCCTTGATTCTCTTCCAGCAGCTCGTGTCTGACCGGATGCCGCCCAGCGGAAAGTCAACGTCAATACTTGGTAAGAGTTGTGACCCTTGTATTGACTCTCCTCGACTGCGTTATACCACGGGAGTGTCATCCAAAACGTACATCCTGAATTTGAATTTTAAAGTTTCATCATGCTCAATGCAAGATTACCGATGCTTAAAGGAAGGGTAGAAAAAAATGTATGTGTGCATGTATGCAAGTGTGTTTGAGGTACATTAGAGTTTTTATCTTCTTCTTCTTCTTCTTCTTCTTCTTCTTCTTCTATTTCTTCTTCTTTGTCTTCTTCTTCTTCTTCTTCTTCTTCTTCTTCTTTTTGGCAGTAAATTTCTTCATCACAATGATTGCACTGAGTTGCACGGAAGTCCTCTGCGCTATCATTGTCCTTCGTGTACACCACATGGGCGGACATCACCCGCTCCCCTCCTGGGTGAGACGCTGGATGCTGAGACCCTTCATCCGGCGTCTCTATGGCAACGAACGATGTCTTGTGACCATTGGAATACATCACCAGCAGTGAGTGTAAAATGATTTTTTTTTTCAGTTTAAAGCATATGGCCCCACCCTCCACGCACACACACTCGTGCGCGGGCGCGTACACACACACGCGAACACAAACACACACGCGAAAAATATGACGACAGTGCATTGCTGGTTTTTTTTTTTTTTTCATGACAGGGAAACATTTCAAATTAGCTCTTTCTTTTGTACATCATACACTGTAGGCCCTATCAACACATACAAAATCAGCATTTAATTTGTGATGATAGATTAGGTGGTTTTTTTTCGTAGGTGCACTTTTCATGGATTATTTATTTTGCACCTTAGATTCCAAGCATAAAATCACAAATATTGTTTGATTCTTTACAGGATAGAGGTTATAAATATGGCTTTGCTTACCGTGTTCAAGAGGTGCAAAAGTTACTGTTTCTATCTAATAGTCCTATTATATTAAAGTCTTGATTGAAACTCGCTCTCACGTTAAGTATTTAACTTGACCATTAGTAACTGTTTAGCTACATTCCTGCAGAGTTGAAAAGAGTCATTGTATTGTTACTATTCATACAAACATTTTTACTAATGTGCACATGATGATATAGATCGGTCATATCAGATGTTACTTCAAAAATCGGACGATCGGAGACAACGGAGAGCATCGGTGAGCAAGTCAACACACGATATGTTGCCACAAGGAAAGGCTGTAGCCGTTCATGGGATATTCGGGACCCGAACGAACTTCGGGAAGCTTCGGATGACTTTCCGGAAGTGACCGCCTTGACGTGGCGAGAGGCAGCGATCGTCTGCGACAAGATCCTCTTCACCCTGCTCCTCGTCGCCATCGTTGTCGCCTGGCTAGCGGTTGTGATTAGCTTCGTGCTGCAGAACCACAATGATATCTAGTCACACCCCTATTTTTTAAGTATATATGTTAGAGCATACACTTAAACTACTTGGTAAAGTATACGAGTTTTTTACGTCGTAAAAAGACATATTGTTATGTGATAGTAATAATCATTGTAATTCAGTTATGTTTTCTTACTTGCTTTTTGTGACCACAAAGTGGGATAAGTTCAAATCAATCAGTTCAATCAATCAATCAATCAATCAATCAACCAATCAATTATTCAACCGATCAATCCATCAATCCATCAATCTATCAACAATCAATCAATCACATGGGACAGGCCACGATATATAGGCCACATCCTTAGTTTAAGATTGTGAACACAAGTTAAACCAGATGTCATGTTTTGTATATTTTATTGAGGGTAAAATTGAACTATTTACATCAAAATCAAATTACTATGATGCTATCTAGCGTCAGCATTGTGCGTTGATGCAGTTTCAAGTCTGTTGCTCGTGATTCATTCATCTCGTCTGTTATCACATTGAAGTTTGTTCCACTGTTTCTTTGCTAATTAGAGGAACTTTAAACCACAAAGTAAAATACGATCTTAATTCCATTCATTCATATCTAGTGTTATTCAAACTTAATCCTGTAGTTTAAATTTAGTTTAGACAGCAAGTGTACCGCCAAGCCAAGAAACTGTTGTGTATCTCTTTTTGCTCAATCGATACACTGCAAAAAGTCCGGTGTTAAATAGTGAACACCGAGCTGGTGTTAAATTTTCGGTGCTCATTTATGGTGTTAAATTAACACCTCCGGGTGTCATTTCCAAATATAAAACTGTTTTTTGAAGAGTTTCTTAGTAACTGCACTTCTTGTTGATTTTTAATTTAAACAAGACGATCAAGAATTTTACAATTGAAATACTAGATTATTGAAAAAATGTGAAAATAAATTTACACCACAGTAACACCAGCTGGTGTGGTCTCTTTTTGAAGCTGGACGGGTGTTAAACCATTGATATTAACACCAACAAATATCAAATCAACACCATGTGGTGTCATTTTTTAATTAACACCAGTACAGTGTCAAAATAACACCAGGTACAGTGTCAAATTAACACCACGAAGTGTCAGGTGAATACTTTTCAACACCATCACAGTGCATCTTCAACACCTGTGGGTGTGGTCCTCTATTGAAGTTTGATCGGTGTCAGATTTAACACCCATGGTGTTAAATCTAACACCGATGTTTTTACAGTGTACATGCCAACGAAATATCCATGGCATTGCATGATCATGATTTCTGTGGAGAGAAAATCAAGTGTTGAGTAATGGCGTTTGTGGAAATCATTGAGTACTAGTATGTCAAATCCGTTTGAACGACTCCCTTTTGTTTGGTTGGTTCAGTGGTATATGCGTACTTCGAATGCTTTTTAGTCTATCATTGGTGTACAGTATTGACAGGATATTCATATACGAATAGTATAGGTACATTGTACGGACCCATAATCTTCACGCTTGTCTTTGCGAGCCTACTGTCGGTGCTATGAACAGGTTGGAGCGACCGATAAAATAAATAGCTCTGAATTTGTACATTGATTGCATCGAGTAATAAGCAATGCATTTTACAGAACGTCGCTATACCCATCAAAATATTGCACAGTTGAAGTCGTCTTTATGTGGTGTCGGTATTCACGAATCCTTTAGATGATAATTGTAGTAGCATAATTATATATGTTTCAGTGAGATGTTTTAGTCATACTGTAAATAGCAAAAAAAAAAAAAAAAAAAAAAGAGTCCTTGCTCCGGCAGTATTCTTTGATAAAATTATTTGACAAGTGACGTTAACTCTTAGGTTGCCAGAGTAGCATTTTGCACCATATACACACATAATTCCATAGAATGCCCGTGTAAACAAAGTGTTGAAGCAAATCAAATAAAGCAACCTTCCGAGCGTCAGCGCTGTGATGTCCTTTTAAAGCTTCTTTCACGAGTCTTTATCACGTTTGAAATGATGTATCATTTGTCACTTTCTGTCTGTCTAATATTTCATATCTAAACATTACAAAAAAATCCTATTAGATTATTCCACCTGCATATTTCCCCAAACAGCCGTCATATATATATATATATATACATTGTTAACCTTAATGGCCTCTGCGTATTCATCGAACGTGCTTTGATGTCTTCTTGGCTTTTCTAGAGTCGCTCGGACCACGACAGCTTGTCACATATCAAATTTATTTGACTGCTGTCCCTTATTACCGTGTGTCGTAGCCACGATGAATTAAATTCAGACACATCAGCCTTTAATATCATAGTCATTTATGAGCCATTGGTGATGTGTTCTCAATGGTAAATGCACGAGATGAAATGGTTACACTGCTGTCCATGACCTTTATGACTCGATGTGTCAATCTAATGTCAGAATTTGCCTCATTAGTCGTTGGGTTTTCGTATTGTCAATAATCCCTTATATAACCAATACGGAGGACAAGACCCATGCCGAACATGGTGAATACACTAATTTTGCAAATCAATCTGACTACTAGTATTCTGTTTGGGTGATTGCTATAGGAGCACATGCCCATGGGTGAGAACGTGATATTAAGCAGAGAAGACAATAATATCTCGAAGAGATATCTTGTCATTTCATGAAAAAAAAAAAGTTAATCACTGCTACGAATGGGAAACAATACCTTTAAATGATTGTCAGCCGTCATTACAAAAAAAAAAGTAAACTAATTAGTCCATGTAGCCGCAATCATATTACCGTATCAATGACAGTGGTGTCATGTCAAAAACGAAGATTATCGGATTATTGACATACATACAGGAAAGCGTGAGGCATTCGTCTTTGTGGAAGAATGACGGAGAGATCATGCATGTACCAGTATGAAAAGAGAGAGAGAGAGAGAGAGAGAGAGAGAGAGAGAGAGAGAACATGGAAAGCTACACAAAATAGTGTCATTCTTCTCCGCTAGAGAGTTGGTAATAACATTTAAAAATATTAAAAAAAATATGTGCATAGATAAAAACTAACTATGCACTATAGGTAGTGTTTATGTTAATGGAATATGTTGAATTCCACCAGATTATATGTATGCCCAGTTACATAGGCATGTAACACAGTTACTATCTTCTTTCTTTCTTGGACTGCCACATTGTTGTATAAAAACATTTATGTCGATTTTTTCCCCAAACTAAAATTGAAGACCTGAATATAAGAACTACCAAAGTCCAATTTTGGGCCAATTCCGTTTGACATGGCAAATTGTAGCTTATGCATGGCCTCATCTTGTGTATAAATGATAAATCCTAATTACCCCCAGAAGTGCCTGAAACGAATGAGTGAAATCTTATATGAATGTAAGAATGACCCAAGTCCTGGACTTGAGTCATCATTCTTACATTCATATTATAGCGCCCTCTCTCATCGCTTCTCTCATTTCATATAACAGCCTATACTGTATATGATTCAAAGAACGACCCAAGTCCTCTTATGATTCAAAGAACGACCCAAGTCCATCACACAAAATGGCCTCTCCACAATTAATGTAAATGTTAATTGTGATAATGATATATGTTCTAATTTGTATATACAATGTTGCCTTCTCACCACAGTTGAATAGAATATTATTAGACATATAAAAAGATATGAAGTTTTTTTTAAGTTTACTCGAAATGGGATTCCATGGACTTGCGTCGTTCTTATATTCAGATACTCGATTATTAAGCAAACGGGACTAATCATCATTGTCTTTTCGGTTTAACTCTTGGTGTGCTTTGAATGTCCACTGGCACAGAAAACTCCATGGTGTCATACACTTTGTCCAAAACCTCCGGCAAAGAAAAGGTTAATGAATGTTTTTAAGTGCAATGGACAGAATATTTCATGAGGCGAGAGATGAATTGATCTCCGCCTCGTTGAATGGATCAAAGGTTTTATCTTTCGCCGACTGAAATATTCTGTCCATTGTATGAATGAAATACATTTATGTTTTATAATTATGACGCCTAAAATAAATCTTCGTCATTTAATGTTTTATTGATTTAGAAACAGGAGAGAATCTGAGATCGAGAGATCGCTCGCTGAGCGTTTCACGCTATCGCGCTGTCGCATATCCTTACACACAGACTGCAAACGCAAGAGTTTTACATGCGTAGTGAGCCGGGCTCTCGGCGTGCGTGCAATGGATCAAATTGTATTAGTCCAATGGTAAATGGAGTCACAATATTGAACGGTAAATGGAGCTACAATATTGCACGGATGATAATGTCATAGTGAAATTAGCTAAATGATTAATCTCAAACAACCAATCAAATTACAAGATATCTTTTATATAAAGATCTAAATAGCTAAACTCTTATAGTCCTCCTCCCAGATTTATTTTGGTCTAGACCAGGCCTATATCGTGTGTTGTATAAGGCAAATATTTAATGTTTTAACATTCGTGCCACGGTTCGAATATTACATTCGGTGCAAGTTTAACCGTTCTATTAAACTTTGCGTTATTGATTAAATTGAAAAAACATGCACGCTCATGCAATGTTCGGTACCCTCGCACTCATAAACATTGAATATTTGTATACTATTTTGCCTTCATCAGACAGAGCAAAGATCGCAAATTAATGTCGCTCTGTGCTTACCAAACGTGCCGTAGTCTTGGTAGCGGAAATGTCCCTTCTCCATCTTTCTTCGTCACTTATGATAATGCGTTGTCATAAGGCACTACTACTATCATTTCCTGAGCTCAGTTGATGAAACACATACACACATACGCACGCACACACACACAAACACACACAGACACACAGGGACACACACATATATATACATGTATATATATATATATATACGCACAAAACATTACAGATATGCCTTTTGTGGATTTACATCGGCTTCTGGCAATCGATTTTCCCAGTTTCAACCTCACAATGTCGCGTGTGATAATCCAGATACAATTTACTCCACGCAGTTAACGATATAGACGTCCCATGTTGATTAACCACTTACTGATAAGTTCATGATGTATGTCCGAGATGAAACAGATATTTTGTGAATGAATTCCGGATGTTGGATATCACTTTGTCACGGCCAGTCGCTATGGAGCCATGTCAGGATGCGAAACTCACACAGACGTGCACACACAAACGCGCAATCAGCAGAAGATAGAAGAGGAGACAATTGATGAGTGTTGGTTAAATATCTCCCTCGATGTCGAAATGAGACTGCAGCCTGAGCGAGAGAGAGAGGGGGGAAGAGAAATAGAAAGAGATAGAGAAAGAGAGGGAGAGAGATAAATAGAAAGAGAAAGAGAAAAAGACGGAGATAGAAAATAGAAAGAGATAGAAACAGAGATAGAGATAGACATAGACATGGACACCCCCCCCCGAAAAAAAGGCAGACAGAGAGACAGAGACGGAGAGACAGAGACAGAGGTGGAGGGAGAAAAAGAGAAAGAGATAGAGAAAGAGAGGGAGATAGAGAAATAGAAAGAGATAGAGAAAGAGACGGAGATAGAGAAATGGAAAGAGATAGAGAAAGAGACCGAGATAGAGAAATAGAAAGAAATAAAGAAAGAGACGGAGATAGAGAAATAAGAATAGATAGAGAAAGAAACGGAGATAGAGCAATTGGAAGAGATAGAGAAAGAGACGGAGATAGAGAAATAGAAAGAGATAGAGAAATAGGAAGAGATAGAGACAGAGAGAAAGAGACGGAGATAGAGAAAAAGAAAGAGATAAAGAAAGAGAGGGAGATAGAGAAATAGAAAGAGATGGAGAAAGAGGCGGAAATAGAGACAGAGAAGAAGACGGAGAGAGAGAGAGGGAGAGAGGAAGAGATTTAGAACAAGAGGGGAATGATGGGAAGGGACGGTGAAGAAGAGGAAATATTTGATATCCGTTAAAAATGCATGTATCTATGTACTCTACAAACAATCTCCCCTAGATATCAAACTCGAGATTGTGTCTAACGACTGAGCCAACAGGAGATATACAGCATGACAAAATTACACTTTTTATCACAGTTCAATTATTTCTTTTTACTTACTCTTGATGGCATGGTTCTGGAAATTATAATTTAACTTTAAGTGCCTATTTTTGGGAGGGGCGGGATGGGGAACATTCGTGTGGCGTGCATCTCATATCACATCAAGTGTTTTACCACCTTTACTTATGAAAATGATGGTAAAGGGGGTTATGTTGCGAGATATCCTCTTTGTTGTCGAACTCTTCAGGAGTTTTCTTTTCTTTTTTTTCTCTTTAATGCCCCCCCCCCCCAAAAAAAAAAATAATAATAAAATAAAATAAAAGACACGCAGGGGCAGTTCAGCGCTTCTATTAGTGAGGGAAGGGGAGGGGGACGAGACTGTGAGGGGGAAGGTCATTATTGTCAATGGTAGGTCGACTTTAATATCAGACAGATTGCGGTTAGAGCGATTATTAGGTTGGAGGAGTTGTAGTTTCTTCCTTTGAATTAGCTATCTGAGTAGAATAATATCAAACTGTTGAAATGATATACAGAACAAATCAAGTTTGTAGTGTCTCTGCTTTCCAACGGCCAAATAATTCATTTTTGCATAAATATTATTTCTATTTTTTTTTACTTTCTATATAAGTACTACTAGTCCACAATATACAAATAGAGGAATTAGACCCCTCCAGATCGAAAGCTCTTTTACCATGACATTTTGATTTACCCTTTTCTAAATCATCCTCCATTCCCTGGGAAGTGATTGATCCAAAACGACAGAACGTGTTTTCGTCAGACAACTTAAACATTGACATTGACAGGAACAAGAAAAAGGTGCACAGCACCATACAAAACTCCTATTAGCTAAGCAGAAAATTTGAGTTTTTGAAACACATTCATTTAATCATTTATTCTGTACTTCTTTGTCATTGTCCTCTCTTTCTTTCTTTCTTTTTTTGCCTTTGCTTTTGATTTGTAAAAAACAAGCAACCACCAGCTTGATTTTTAGGGCCATTTGATTATATATAAATAATTGTGTTCGCGCGCTCTCGTGTGAGCGTCTGTGTGTGTTTGTGTGTTAATGTGTATGTTATACAGTATAGTTGGTTACTCATTTTTTGCATATGATTATTATGTCTCTGCTCCCTTTTGTGTGTGTGTTTCTTTTGATTTACCTTTTCGAATACACCAACACGGAGAGTCTTTTAGCCTCTGAAACTCAACATGCCGGAGTGTACAGTGCAGTGGCAACAGCTGCCGTGAATATAATTATATACTTGAGTAATGTTTAGTTTTCTTTCTCTTTAATCACTCCATGCCCACTCAATTCAATAAATTGGTTAATCACTAAATGGTGCGGATCGTCACATTGGTTTCAACGTGGTATAAACTGCGACACGTTTGTGTATCAACGGGGGCCCCAAATGAAAGGTAGGCAAAAAAATGGGAAGGAAAACGGATCGTTCAAAATTGATTTCGTGCGCCAAGTGATATTGGAGCTGCTGCCCGTAGGTATACTTGCTAAGCGAAAGTTAAGCAGGCTGTGGCTCTCATCGCAGGACATGATGCGTTTCCTATACCAGTGAGGTCTTCAATGTGGAATAACTGTGCCATGTTTCCTCGCAAAAACGTGGTAGAATGGGAGAGGATGAATACATGTTCAAATATAGGATTCCATAGAAACATCTGATGATTGTCATCTTAATCCTGCAAGAAATTGTCTCCAGTCTTGGTGTCCATGATCTGTCAACTACAAAGGATGTACTTCAAAATCCATTTGGCGGGCAGCGTCGTGCAGTTTTTCCTGCTTATCGCTGCCCAACTAGCAGTCACTCATGGTAAGTTAATGACTTTTCCTTGTAATAATGCTTTGAATAATGTCCTGACTTTATAAGTGAAACAATGTATGGTAGATCTAAAGATGAAAAGAGCACAAACAGTATTCACGCTGCATCGTCTGATATGGTTGTCGTGGATTCATTTGTTAACGTTATCATTCGCGCATGACGTTCGAAGTTTCAAGAGGTCTGCATTTCAAGGCAAATGCACTGAATTTGAATCCACACTATCTAAGGCACTGATGTCTATCTCCCACTGGTATTATGTTCGTGAATATAAAGTTGTAGAAGTTGTAAAATTGAAGGAGGAATGCAAAAAGTTTCTGTCTGGAGAAAAGTAGTCATTTTGTCTGCTTTCTTGCGTAAGCTGAGAGCATATTGAATGTTTAAAGGGATAGCATAGTTTTGGTTGCAATGGGGTTTCAAGTTTTAACTTTTGGCGAGATAATTAGAAACCACTTTTATGAAATATCAAAGAACATACCATAAGCATTCTGTGAAAAATTGATAATTTACTTGATGAAAATCGGGTTTGAAATGGCTGAGATATCCAACACCAAGCGATTTAAGACGATTCACAGATTTATTTTGATTCTACAACCAAAACCATTGTAGTACGTGAGCAGCAAACTGCTCAAAACGAAAGAGAATTTTTAATCTATACCTTATTTATGTGCCAGTAACAATCAATAGTAGATACTTTAATGAAGAGATAAAGGGAAAGCCATCAAGCCTCCATACACATGTTTTGGGAGTTGATATGTTAAGTTTTGTTTTGTTTGTACCATGAGGATATCAAGCAATCCCTCGAAACAGTTATAGTTGCATACCAGACCACGGTCTAGAGGTGCGAATAAATGGCGATGATACGTAGTCACTTGGAGGTAATTCTTGATGATACGAGGGATATTTCGGTAGATGTTTGGCGTTGTCATGGCAACCCATAGTGGTGGGTGCATAAAATGAGAACTCATTAGGTTAAGCGAGCAGCTTTCCACTTGGCCGAAAAAAAGGAATGAATACGGGCACATGCGATTTTGTATTATCTCCCCAAGTTTGATGAGCTGTATGATTAATTTTTTCCAAATTAAAAACACGATCTTTTTAATCATTTCGAATGTGATTATCATTAAAAGAGCAAGGCTAATGAGCAATACTTTGGTATTGAAGGATATCACTGTATTTATAGATATAATCTCTTTTACCTCCCCCCCCCCCCCCTCCATCCCCCTCCTTTTATTTTTTGATTCTCACAGCGCTGTCATACAACCAGAGTGTTCAGAATAAACTCAGCACTATGCTGCTTGACAACTATGGTCCTACCTCGGACAGACCCGTCAATGACGCCAATGAACCAACTGATGTCACCTTTCGTTTTCTCACCAGGGAATTAATCAAATTCGTACGGTTTTTGGAACTACGTATTTTCGGCTTGATTTTGTTATATCGTATTGCTTGTGGTATCATGTGTCTTTGCATTTAATGCTTGTACTACTCTAATCTTTCAGCCTTGTAGAAGGAAATCTTCCTACCTTGAACTTGGCTTGATGAACAGAAATTAAGATATCAAGACAGATGTAAGATTATCAGTAACACAGATCACAAAGAAAATGTATATGGTAAATATTGGCAAGTATACTGAATTCATGGCAACATGATGTCAACTCTCTCATTCACGGACACAGATTTCACTACATCTCCTTTCTTAGAATGAATCAGAGCAATTATCTTATGCAGTTAGTGTGTGGTTGTATTTGTTCAGAAATAATTATATCAGTTTTACCCGCATGATTTAACTACAAGGAAAGATGTCAGATGAAGCTATGCCATCTAAATGTGCATGTATGAGAGAGGTTTATAATTGCAATATTCTAAAGAATATTCATGTTAAGTCAATTTCAACTTTTTTTTTCATTTTTGCTGTTAAAGCAAGTCCTTCTTGTTTCTTAACTTGACCTTAAATTCTTTGCACAAAAAGGCTTAATTGAGATGTTAAACTCCATGTTAATATTCTCGCATCTACAATAAAAAGTATCATGTTTTCGAAGACAAAAGGATATATTTGCAGTAGTAAGTCGAATCTCGGAATTCTATTTTCATTTTCTCTTTGTCAAGTCGAATTTTCACGTCAAATATCTGCACAATTATAATAAAAACAGGAGAGACTTCTCAGAGTATGCTAGCAGAATCTAATCACACTCTGATGCTGCATGATTTAGAATGAAAATATCAAATTATTATTCTTGGTATATTAGATTTTGTTTAGTACACCTTAACTAAAATATATATGCATAATTTGGTAGCAGATCAGATAGGATCGAGCTTGATATTTTTGCCGTAAATTTCTGCTTTCCAAGACTGAATTGTCAGAACTTATATCAGTATTGATACTGAATGTTTCCGTTGTTAGGATGAATCTTTGCAGCAACTCAAGCTCTCAGCTTCCGTTAGAATGGTGAGTTCGATTTTTTCTACCTTAGTTTCATTAGGGATATTTTGTGAGCTGTTGTTTTTTTAAAGCTCGGTTCGTTTTAGTCTTTCTGTTTTATCTTCTCTAATTGCAATCGACTGCACATCATGGTCGATGAGTAATCACCACTGCGACTGACGAAATAAGACTTCCATTGATAACTAATTTTCACATTTCTCTTTATTCATCTGCATTGGAAATATGAATGGTTTCGTAGAGGTGAAACTAAACACTTTTAAGGGGAATTACGTAGTTGTTATTTCGCCCATATTCTCTAAAATCAAGTCATAAAAACGTTTTGTGCACCCCAAAATCAGCATTTTTTTAAAATCTCAGCTCTATTTGCAAATAAATCAGAATGGAAATTGGTTTTTTCCCTTGACTTGTTGAGAAATTTGTGAAAAGTTTTTTTTTTTTTTTACGGCTTTCATTATCTTAACACTACAGACATAATTTGAGTTTGTTCTCTTAACAAGATTAGATCTATTTTCTAATAAAAAGAATAACAATATAGACATGAAAGATTTGGAAGTCTCTTTGATGGATAGGAGAGCAAAAAAAGAGAAATTCCGCATAATTACTTTTATATCTTTGGTGGTTTTCTCGTTTCTGTGACGTCACATAGAGATGGCGAGACGAGAAAATGACGTGGGTTCCAGAAGACTATGGTGGCATAGATCTCGTTACAGTGAGGCAAGAAGATATTTGGGAACCAGATATCATGCTTTATGAAAAGTAAGTCACATTTTAAGCCCATATCAATCGTCAACCTTGATTAAATTACTTTCGGCATTATTTCTTATCAACTTTAGTGTTTGTGTGTTTGTTCATAGTGTGTTTCTACATTTGTCTGGTTATTATTTGTGTTTCTTTGTCTCTGTGGGTATTTTGAAAGTGAATCGAAAAGATGATAAATCGGCCTTCAAAACCGCAGCATCAAAGATGACATTTGAGAGGTAATGACTGAAAATATGCTCGGCTTCTACTTTATTTAACCTAAAATGTGTGGTACACGACGAAGCAAAAGGATAGTAATTAGTGAATGGGGCATGCTTTTAACAGTCCTTCATAATATGACATTACTTACGCTTTTATTCACTGGAAAGGATTGGAAAATTCATCATGACTGCATGACATGTTACTGAAGGACTGTCGCAGATTTTAGCAATCATTTGTTTTCCTTCTAAATCTCAAATGGATAAGGTACAAATGTTTGCTTGCTAACAGCTAGATTCTCTTTTTCTCGTTTCATTAATTCGCCATAGACCGTTTCTATTCGATCATTAAATCTATTGTGCGCTTCGAAAAATGATGCGGTATAGGCTATACCAATACACACTGTCAATCCGAGCAGGGTATCCCTGTATTCAAAATCAATTTGGCCATGCAACTTAATCGAGAGGCACATGCATAACAACACACGCATTTTGCTACATAGACTCACGCTCCTCCGATTTTCGTAATTAAAAAGGATGTGCAGCGTTCAGTTTATTTGAACCTAGTCGCACGCGACGACGACAACAACTTCATAATAGTTAATGGTGACAGTATGGGAAAAAAATGTTGATTTCACAACGATCTACAATTATCTATAATAGGATGCTTTTTCTCCTGTGCCGAAACATAATAAATATAATGATAACATAATCTATCGTCTGCTACGCATTGTATGCTATGCATGATAATTTATGATCTTCTTTCGCTTCAAAGTATTCACTTAGAAACCTTTAAACATCTTAGATGAACAATAGCAAGGGCTAACGCATCATACTTTAACTCCGATATGCAATACATTGACGGAATATATTACCTTGTTCATGCAATACGGAAGATGTCCAACCATGTTATGATATTCATATTATTCAATTTAAAAAAAACGAATGTTTTGAACTTCGAACTACATTCGACTAAGAGTGAAATATGAAAAATTTATCTCCCTCTTTCACCTATCTCCCTCCCTCTCTCTCTCTCTCTCTCTCTCTCTCTGAGCAGGGATAAGATAATCTACCCTTTTATTAACAACCAAGGCGATATCTAATTGCTGCTATCGAATAATTCATAGAACTTTCCCCCTCTGCAGTAGAATGCTATATGAATTTCATTCTTGCATGACAAGTGGCGTTTAATCACTTTTTACTGATTCATCCATGAGGGGACTATGCCCTTGGCCCTCCAGTTCGATTATAAAGAGAAGGCAAAAATATCGATAACATGTGGATCGATGGAAGGGTAATGGGAGACAAAATTAAGGCAGACGCAGCAGCTCCTATAATCGATCTCATGATTTCAAGGCAGTTGTATCTCTCGAGTATTATTGGTAACCGATAATGCACCAACACACGCTCTCTGGCGGAGAGGCCAACCGTAATAACCTCTTCATTGGTGCGTTGATTAGTTGTCATCAGCTATTCTTTGTGGCCGACATACCGCCAGGCAGGATTGGCATCAGCTTGTGATACTAGAGCTTACAGCAGTAAACCATAATGAGACCTCTATCTACTGGATTACTGCAACTCAATTTTGCTTGGACCATGCATGGTTGATGATTTAATCTGGTTAGATATCTATTATTGTTAGCGATAAAGGTTCAGTGATGTTAATTGATTTTTAACTCATCCATCTTCTTTCTTTTGGTCAACCTGTCTGTGTTTTAACGATATCAATAAAAAATTGTTATTGTTATCACACTAGTAATAATGATTATTGTAAGTATTATTATCATACTTTTTATCATTATCATTCATAATTATTATAAGTAAAAGTACAGTTAATCATTATTATCGCTATAATAACTATTATTGTCATAATCGTCATTATTGTCATCATTCTGTTATCATTATCATCCTTATCATTATCATCCAGGGCCCCCAAGAATAACAGTGTAAAAACTATATTGATGGGGCTACCAACGGTAAAGAATACTTAATAGATGACTACTAAATAATTGAATTACACTTTGCTCCGCCCGCCAGTGTGGTCAAGGATTTTATGAGTATCGGGCGCACATTTCTCCTCGCCCGGAGCAACGGGGAGATTGACTGGTATTTTCCCGCCATCCTCACAGCAGCCTGCACGATGAACATCACCTACTTCCCATACGACACCCAAAAGTGTCATCTTACTTTCGGCCCGTGGTCACTGACTACGGATCTGGTGAGATATTTTGACAGAATAAACGCAATGTCATTAAAAATGTTCCTTTAATATGTCGAAAGCTTCATAGATAATTGATATTTCATTGCTCAAATTTGGCTTATACGATAAATTACGTCAGTAAACTTTCAGTCAGTGGAAAAATGAAAGCCTAGCAGCTGAGAAAGAGTGTCATTACCCCATCTACGGCAAGTCGGAGAAAGCCTTCATAACCCCACTTGCATTTTCATTTATTTGGACAAACGTGTCTTAATGTATTCATGATGGTTGTGCACAATTACATGTGTTTCGTGTTTGGATTTTCAGTATGCCAAATAATGTCGTTACAGTTATGGTGTTTGTATGGGGATCTAGGTAAACTCCTGATAAACGGGGAAGACTATATTATGGTTCACAGCAAGTTAGAACTCACGTGTTACACGTATCTTCAAATTCAAAGGAAAACATCGACAGGCTCTAAAACATTTTTCTTGATCAATCGCATCTCGATCCTTTCTAAAAACATTTGAAATTTTATATTAGTTTCTTTGAATTTTAATGATTAATTCTTGGTACTAACCGGTGATAGGGCACGAATATCCATATACAGTGTACACTTGTGAGAGCTTCAGAATCAGGATGGATTTTGTTATTTGCGTGTCTGTAGGGATGTGCGCGCGTGTGTTAGTCTGGGTGCCAAAGCCACTTTTTGGGCCTAACCTTGTTTTACCGTCCACCCAATGTTTTTTGATGGTTTTACCCTATTTCGGGGGTGCTGAATCCGAATCTGGATGATGCAACTCTTGCATCCTTGAGGGTTTTGAGATATTCAAGATGGCCGCCAAAATGGCCGCCAAAACCGGAAATTCCCACGTATTTCCTTCTAAATGGTGAGATATTGACAACAATTAATGGATTTACCCTATTTCGAGGGTGCTGAATCCGAATCTGGATGATGCAACTCTTGCATCCTTGAGGATTTTGAGATATTCAAGATGGCCGCCAAAATGGCCGCCAAAACCGGAAATTCCCACGTATTTCCTTCTAAAAGGTGAGATATTGAAAACAATTGATGGTTTTACCCTATTTCGAGGGTGCTGAATCCGAATCTGGATGATGCAACTCTTGCATCCTTGAGGATTTTGAGATATTCAAGATGGCCGCCAAAATGGCCGCCAAAACCGAAAATTCCCACGTATTTCCTTCTAAATGGTGTGAAATTGGAAATAATTGAAGATTCTCCCTATTTGGAAGGTGCTGAATCCGAATCTGGATGATGCAACTCATGCATCCATGAAGTTTTTGAGATATTCAAGACGGCCGCCAAAATGGCTGTCAAAATGGCCGCCAACTAAAACCGGAAATTCCCTTGATTTCCTTCTGAATGGTGAGAAATTGAAAACAATTGATGGATCTACCCTATTTCTATGGTGTTAAATCCGAGTCTGGATGATGCAAACCTTGCATCCTTGAGGGTATTGAGATATTCAAGATGGCCGCCAAAATGGCCGCCAAAATGGCCGCCAATCAAAACCGGAAATATCTATGTATCAGCTTTTAAATGGTGAGAAATAGAAAACAGTTGATGGTTTTATTCTATTTCGAGGGTGCTGAATCCGAATCAGGATGATGCACCTCGAGATAGTCAAAATGGCCGCCAAAATGGCCGCCGAAACGGAAACTCCAATGTATTTCCTTCTTATAAATGGTGAGAAATTGATAGCAATTGATGGTTTTCGTCAATGGCACAGTTTGAACTTGCCGTATATACAGTGAAACCAGCTGTACTGGATATCTTTGAGTTGGTACGATACAAGTGTGCCAGCAATAATTAACCCTTCAAGACTACAGATGCGGTTGAATAATTGCAAGATTACACTGTTTCATCTACATATAATGGATAAGTTTTGAACACTAACAATTAATGGACAAGACATGTTCATCTTAATCATATTGTGATAGTGATGTAGAGAAGTGTACTGAAATTACCCAACATTACCTGCCTTAATCCATGAGCATTTTTAATCTCTTTATCCATGAACACTCAAATTGGTTATTTGATTTATATTGGTGGTCTTGATGACATTGTTGAAGACACGAGTGGGACATTTTTATTGTTATGCTTCGATTTTTTCTTCAATATGATGTAATATTACGTATGTATATATGTATATATAATCTATTACAAACACACACGAGGGGACGGACAAATCACAGGTAACGCGCCTTGGGAAAAAAAAACTAAATAAAAATCAAACGACAACATGGAAGGTAATAGTTGATAATCCAGTACTTCCGAATATCATAATCGCTCAGAGTGCTTTTAAAATTACCCTTATTGATATCTACTATAGTGGTCATGGATGCAACCATTTCCAATGACCTAATCAGAATATGCGACAAGTTTCACAAGAATACGAGGCGAGACTCGCTAGAATACAAGACAAGTTTCAACACCAAATACCAACATGCCATAATTTAATTTTACTCTATTGATAGCCGAAAAGGATTAACTTTACATCTATGGAGCCATATTATTGGAGACCACAAGTATTATTTCATAACAATTATGCATAAAGACATTTTCAATCGTATCTTTCTTTGCGTTTGTACGTTTCAGTATGATGTCAATATCACTTCTTCTTTTTTCCAGTACGTGTTAAAGTTCCGTTTGAGACATATCGGAATATCTCAGTATATTACAATACCATTGTGACTGTCATTTTGACTTTCAAAAATTTTTGGCTGATTTGACAAATTCGCTCAACTGAGTTGAATTCAAGAATACGAATTATTGCTTTTCTCCCTGCATGGGTTTAATCTCCCGCTTCGCGTTGGAGCACAATACTTCACCATTTCAGTATATGAACATGTTAAGGAGTTTCCGTTCATACAGGACATTTATAGATGTCCGAAAACCTTCAAAGACCTTCAGCACCCTCGAAATAGGGTAAGACCATCAATTTATTTTAAAAATTTTACCATTAAGAAAAAATATATTGACGTTGGAATTTCTGCCACTTATTTTGGCTGTCATCTTGGACGTCTAAAAACCCTAAAGAATGGACGAATTTCAACAACCAAGTTTCGAGGGTGCTGAATAGGGCCTAAAATTTACCAATTTTTGACAGTTATTTTGGCGGTCATCTTGGACATCTCAAAACCCTTAAAAAAGAACACGACAGTTGCATCAACCAGGTTCGGATTCAGCACCCTCGAAATAGAGTGAAACCGCCACTTGTTTTCAATTTCACACCATTTAGAAGGTAATATAGGGCTCACATGGAAATTTTCGTTTTTGACGGCCATTTAGGGGCCATTCTGGCGGCCATCTTTATTATCTCAAACCCCTCAAGGAAGTAAGAGCTGTATACTGGAGCTTCAAATTCAGCAAACTCAAAATAGTGTAAAACCACCAACTGTTTTATATTTTACACAATTTAGAAGGAAATAGGGGTTCTACATATGAATTTCCGTTTTTCGCGGTCATTTTTGGCGACCATCTTTATCACCTCAAAACCCTTAAGGATGCAAGAGTTGTATCCTGAGCTTCGGATTCAGCACACTCAAAATAAGATAAAAACCACCAATTGCTTTCAAATTGTCACCATTTAGAAGGAAATACATGGGAACTTCCGTTTTGGGCGGCCATTTTAACGGCCATATTGACTATCTCAAAATCTTCAACAATGCAGGAGTTGCACCATCTAGATTCTGATCCATGGGGCACCCTCGAAATAGGGTAAAAAAATCAATTGTTTTCAATTTCTCAGAAGGAAATACGTGGGAATTTTCGGTTTTGGCGGCCATTTTGGCGGCCATCTTGAATATCTCTAAAACTTCATGGATGCAAGAGTTGCATCATCCAGATTCGGATTCAGCACCCTCGAAATAGGATAAAACCATCAATTGTTTTCAACATCTCAACTTTTAGAAGGAAAACCGTGGGAATTTCCGGTTTTAATTGGCGGCCATTTTGGCGGCCATCTTGAATATCTCTAAAACTTCATAGATGCAAGAGTTGCATCATCCAGATTCGGATTCAGCACCCTCGAAATAGGGTAAAACCATCAATTGTTTTTAATTTCTCAACATTTAGAAGGAAATACGAGGGAATTTCCGGTTTTAATTGGCGGCCATTTTGGCGGCCATCTTGAATATCTCAAAAACTTCATGGATGCAAGAGTTGCATCATCCAGATTCGGATTCAGCACCCTCGAAATAGGGTAAAACCATCAATTGTTTTTAATTTCTCAACATTTAGAAGGAAATACATGGGAATTTCCGGTTTTAATTGGCGGCCATTTTGGCGGCCATTTTGAATATCTCAAAAACTCCGTGGATGCAAGAGTTGCATCATCCAGATTCGGATTCGGCACCTTCCAAATAGAGAGAATCATCAATTCTTTTCAATTTCACACCATTTAGAAAGAAATACGTGGGAATTTTCGGTTTTGGCGGCCATTTTGGCAGCCATCTTGAATATCTCGAAACCCTCACGGATGCAAGAGTTGCATCATCCGGATTCGGATTCAGCACCCTCGAAATAGGGTAAGACCATCACTTGTTTTCAATATCTCACCATTTAGAAGGAAATACGTGGGAATTTCCAGTTTTGGCGGCCATCTTGGCGGCCATTTTGAATATCTCAAAACCCTCAAGGATGCAAGAGTTGCATCATCCGGATTCGGATTCAGCACCCCCGAAATAGGGTAAAACCATCAAAAAACATTGGGTGGACGGTAAAACAAGGTTCAGCCTCTGGCACCCAGACTATGTGGCCGATAATCCTCCTTAAGAATTTTATGCTCAGTCACGTCAGTTGCATTGGAAACCTATAGTCTTTGTGTAAGATGTTTAGAGCATTTCGAGTTGTGGTTCCAAGAGGGATAATGAAGCACCAAAAAATGATAATGAATAAGAAAATTATTGTCAATGTCAATAGAAATTAAAGATGAGCAAGTAGCTCATCAGCTCTTATTATAGGGATTCAAGTAGTTATAATTCAAATACATGTTGTATTCTCTCCTTCAGTATTCGTCCCTATAGCTCTTCAAAGTAAAATGAAGCGTAAAATGTTATCGTTTTCACTGTAATTATTGTCATTACATTTTTCTTTTTACTTCATCTTCAAATTAGCTCACTTATAAACTTATTGTTAATGTCTTTACTGTTGAATCGAAAGAGAATTCACATTTCAAGCACGCGGGATTTGAACTTATCACACTCTATTGTAGCAGTAGAAAACAAGTTGGAAATCCCAATTGTCCCTTTTCCGATATGTTTGCTAAAATGTAGATCAGTAGTTTCGATTTTACAAAGTGTGCAGAAAGAGAGAGAAATGGTTAAAATTTGGCGATATCGAACGTTAGCCGTAGACTTGGATTTCAATTCGGCGAACAAACCCCACAGATCAACTTCACACACGCTCTCGAGGACTTCAATCCGTTTCGTCGAAACGGAGTATGGAGTCTGGAAGAGACCATGGTCGAGGACAGGATCGTGCACTCCTGCTGCGACAACCGCACGTGGTCGTCGATCCGGTACACGCTGTACATCCACCGGGAGTCGGGCTTCTACACGCACACCATCATCATCCCGTCCGTTCTCCTCACCACGCTGCTCGTCCTCGTGTGCTGGCTGCACCCAGCTTCCGGTGAGAAAGTCACCCTGGCGGTCAGTAACCTCCTGGCCTTGATTCTCTTCCAGCAGCTCGTGGCGGATCGGATGCCGCCCAGTGGGGAGACGACTTCAATCATGGGTAGGTTTTCTCGTTGACGTCGACATCGTCGTCGTTGTCGTCGTTGTCGTTGTTGTTGTTGTTATTATTATTGTTGTTTTTTCTGTTGTTGTTTTTCCCCTTGGTTGTTATTATTGTTGGCATGTTTTTGTTATTGTTCGTGTCTTTTACAGCACTGTCTGGTGGTGATGTTGTTTTTTGTCGTTGTGGTTGTGTGTATGCGTGTACCGTGTCATTTTATGTTATTTTGCCTGACACCGTGCTGCTTCAGGTATCGCCATTGTATATGTGTTGTAATTGAAACATAGTTATTGAAGAAAAGTCCCCAATCGATAAATCGGTATTCTACTGTAAAGAGAGCTGTACATCATCTGATATTTACTTTTCATCCTTTTAATTTTTTTTATTGTCTCCAGGTTTTAGAGGAATAGACGGGCTGTCAGAATTGCCATAGAACCAGACATGCCCACAAAACCTATGGGTTTCAACACATACATTTTCTTCACTCAAAAAGTGCAGAAACAAACTATAATTGCATTCTGTACATAAGCGAACTTTCGGAGATGCAGGATACTTTAAAGGGATAATACAGTTTTGGTGGAGATGAGAATTGGGTTTTTAACTTTTTGCGAGATACCAAGAAAACACTTATGATATAGTACCGAACATACCATTTTAAGAGGAATTCAACGTTTATTTGACGAAGATCGGGTTTGGAATGACTGAAACATCAAAAAACAAAGTAAAGCAAAGCGATCGTAATAAAGTGTGGGTCCCACACTTTATTAGAATCGCTCTTTTTTGATATCTCAGCCATTTCAAAACCAATTTTCATCAAATAAACATTGAATTCCTCATAGAATTACATGCTCTTTCACATTTTACAAGAGGTTTCTCATTACGTCACCAAAAAATGTTAGAAACCTGAAATTAGGTCACAACCATAACTGTACAATCCCTTTAATATGCAACCATATGATTATCATAAATATTATTACAGGAAAAAGTATCTGAAGTAAAATCATAATGATATCTGCGCAATTATCTTTTCCACGCGTTGGTGTAATCTGTTCTCCCTCTCCCCAATCTTGCCCCATCCCTCCCTCCCTATCTCTCTCATTCCCCTCCTTCCCTCCCTCCTCTCCCTCCCTCCTCTCCCTCCCTCCTCTCCCTCCCTCCTCTCCCTCCCTCCCTCTCTCAATCCAAACCAGTCAACTTCTTTGTGATGATGATCGGACTGAGCTGTGCAGAGGTTCTCACCGCCACCCTGGTTCTGCGAGTCTACCATCACGGGGGCCGCAGTCGCCTGCCCGGCTGGGTGGCGCGCATAATGCGATACAGACTCATCGTACCTCTCTACGCTCGTGTGCACTACGTGAATGCAAACGTGGGAGCGAAAAAGGAACCAGAGTAAGTCATCAGAGATTCAAAGAGAAAGATGAAAGTAAAAAATAAGAGTTAAGAGAAAAATTAAAAGATGGAATTGATGTCACCATCATCGCTCACATAGTCGACTCTGCCATATTTTTGTCAAACCCTGGACCTTCTGCGTGCACAGTGCGTTCATAAGGATGTCGAGTATGAACACCGTATCAACTCACTGTGAAGAACTCTGTAGGGACACTGTCTTCACACTGTCAAAACGTTCCAACTCAAAGGGGATGGCCAGTAACTGATCAGTGGGAATCAGTGGGAATGCTGGAGGATGATCGTTCCAATCCTTGTGGGATTCATATAAGAGTACATTATATATCTATTGTTGTGTGAAAATTATTTGCTTCAGAATGGTCTCATATTCAAGTAATGAGCAGTTTAATGTTTCCAGGTTAGCATGCCTGGTCAGTGACGGGGCATTAATCTGCACATTACTTCAATATGAGACCGTTCTGAAGCATATAATTTTCACACAACAGTAGATATATAATGTACTCTTAAATGAATCCCACAAGGATTGGAACAATCATCCCTCAGCATTCCCATGATTCCCACTGATCAGTTACTAGCCATCCCCTTTAATATCATATTTCACATTGTGTTCCTCCATCAAGGATTGTCATCACTACAAGAAATAATACGACCACTACTAACAGTAATTGATGATAATGGTAATGATAATAACAATTCTAACAATAATAACAATAACAAATAGTCCTATACCCAGGGTAGCTATTTCAGCGTCAGCTCTCCCAAACGCAGTGTTGCAAAGAACTGATTGAGACACCTTAATTTTCAACATTGCGAAACAAAGATGGCTTGTTCAAGCATATCGAAAATAAGTGCATGTCATCAAGATTGTACCTCGATATTTTCAATGTTGGTATGTTTCACGGTCTTTGCCATCATTATTCGTCTGTAGGTGTGTAGCGCCCTCTTTTGACAATCACGTTATCTGCACGAAGAAGTCATCTCATTCCAAAGGAGGCGAGGCGAACACAGCTGACGAACCGATCAAACAGAAAACAGTGACTCCGGCCGCTCAGCCGTCGATATTTCGGCCCGCAGCAGACGACAGGTGCGACCAAGAGGAGATCATCGCGATGACTTGGCGGGAAACTGCTCTCGTCTTCGATAAACTGCTCTCCGTGCTCTTATTGCTCGTCACCCTCGGGTCATGGCTTTACGTGGTCTTCTGTTTCATCTTGAGGTCGACCACGAATGAATAACATCATGATAAAACACGTCTGCCTCCACTAAACGGAGATATCACATACGAACGGTTCGAACTCCTAATGCTATCCAACACATACAATATTATTCACCTCGATGCAGGAAGTCAGTTGTCGCTTGTAAGGATTACTCCCATGACAATGTATCGTTTCTGTAATTCTAATTTTAAAGGGGAAGGCTAGTAACTGATCAGTGGGAATCAGTGGAAATGCTGGGAGATGATTGTTCCAATCCATATGGCATGGCTCGACACTAACTTTTTGTTTGGTGGCCCGATGGGGCCACCAAAATCCTAAATTTCAATTTTTTGGTGGCCCGAGAGAAAAATGTGGTGTCCCGAAAAAAAAAACAATAAAAAACATTCAAAGTCCTTTTTTTTAATGAGTCAAATATTTAAGATTTATGATAGCAAGAATTAGAAGTTAGACATATCTACTCATAAATAAACTTCAACAAACTTGCAGCACTCACTCTCAGGCATTCATACAGTCCTTTTCATCCATCCTTTGAACAAATTTAACTGCTAATTTCCGGCGCAAAAAGTTACGAATTTATTGACATACTTTTTAAAAATTTTTGGTGGCCCGAGGAGGGCCACCAAATTTGCCCTTTTTTGAAATTTGGTGGCCCGACTTTCATTTTCGGTGGCCCGGTTAGTGTCGAGCCCTGCTTATGGGATTCATTCAAGAGTTCATTGTATATCTATTGTTGTGTGAAAATGATTTGCTTCAGAATGGTCTCATATTCAAGTAATGTGCAGTTTAATGCTTCCAGGTTAGCGTCCCTGGTCAGTGACGGACCATTAATCTGCACATTACTTGAATATGAGACCGTTCTGAAGCAAATCATTTTCACACAACAATAGATATACAATGTACTCTTGAATGAATCCCATAAGGATTGGAACAATCATCTCCCAGCATTTCCACTGATTCCCACTGATCAGTTACTAGCCTTCCCCTTTAAGCATGTCATTTATCTGATCTCCCATAAGGAATGGATTCGCTTAGTTGTTGCTAGGTCGAGCAAGCTTCCGGCAAGCTTTGTTGTTAAGTACAACTTTTGTGACCAAAGTATGCTTAAAATCCGAATACATTGCAGATGTATCGAATCCATCTATTTGATAGATGTGCGGGTTTACGACACGAAAGCATTTCAATAAACAGTTGTTTCGTCTTTTAATGTTGATACAATCATTCTCACTGTCAGAGCCTTTCAAACCTGAGTTACCGCTACAACGTCCGCTCAACCTTTTTTTACCCAGCCTGTTAAAACGGTCCCCGCAATGTTGCTCGGACGTTGTCGTCGTAAACATTTGTCAGGTTCTACAGTAGCTAGCCAGGGTAATTACCCCGACATTGATTACCCCAACATTACCCCGACTACCGGTAAAATTTCTTTGCTACACTCAATACGCATGCACAGATTATAGTCCGTACAGAATGACATCGCCAACCACGTGCATGGTTCGTAACCGCACATCCTTCGAGCATGAACGGGTATAGGTTGTTATGGAAACCTACCCGAAGAAAGTTATTGGTGTGTGTCTGTTACCAGAGTATTCCTCGCTTTGTTTTTCGGACGTTGTCTCGACGTTGTCGGGGTAAGGTCTGTTAAAACAGGGCTTGAGTGTCAGTTGCACCTTTCTCATTAGGTAGAAGTCAGAGTTCATCTCCAGGAGCTCGGTCGTCTCCTCAGCATGAGTTTAAACTCGAGAATCAGGAATGCTGGAAGTTTTGGATTTAGAATATTTTTTCCCTTTTCAATACTTTCAAAAAAAGTTGGGCCTAAGCAACTAACCTTGGGAAATCTGGAGTGGTTTTTATTGCTAAAAGAATTACATCATAACAAATACAAACGTCTGTGCTTGGAAATCTATTATTTAGAACTCTGCCTTTGCTGCCGCTAGAGTCGGGTTAACATATCCCAGGTAAAAAACAAAATGCAACATGTTGACGATGCTCATTTTAATCTATTTACCGTTGGAAAACACCGTCCACAAAAAGCTTAGAATGTTACTTGAAACAACTTTCCCGCTTGTTTTAAGATAATGTAAATAAATCTAGAGCGTTAGTTATTCCAATTCCTAAAGTGTGGTGTTGTAGGAGTAGTATGATTGATATGGTCAGATCTGACTTCGAAGTACCTTCAGCTGTTGGCTGCTTCTGCACATTATCTCAGTCGTTTTTTATGCATATCGATAAAATGACAGGTCATTATGAACTGTTTTAAACTTAGTGTAAAGTTCTCTGTACGATTTATACAGGACACTGTCTCGAATATCACGCCGATATATTAGTCAACATTCATAAACAAACACCTTTGAAAATCTGCTTTTATGAAACTTGGCAATATCGCAATTTTTTATTAGGTTGCCTTAATTTTACAGTATGTGATATGTTTCTACATTACTTTCTGTCGGCTATATCATGTATCTTCTATTAAAACGTAATATGATGTATTTGATAATATATATTTGATGTGTATTCGTTATTTACTTGATACATCATCTATCAGATGAAAATGTTGTGCACAAAATCAATCAAAAATGATGTCAAATGATCTGTCAGATTTCAGAAATAGCTTGAGTGATGTACACTGGTTCAAATGATACACTGAGTGTTGAATGTTTAGTTGTTTGATTGATCGCCTCGATTTACTGCACATGGGGCCTTTAGCAGAAACACAGAAGACCAAAAAGCAGAAATCGTAACAAATGAAGTAATGGCAAAAAAAAACTACATCATAATGACACAAATGAGAAAATAAGAACCTGTTGAAAGAATGATATAAAAGAAATGCGTGATCTTATTGAGTGCATGTGAGCGAGTTTGTATTATAATGGTGACACTATTTTGCACCAGAGTACGTGCTTGTTATGGTAAATGTTTGTGTGTGTGTGTGTGTGTGTGTGTGTGTGTGTGTGTGTGTGTGTGTGTGTGTGTGTGTGTGTGTGTGTGTGTGCACAAAGTGTGAGTGAGTTCACGTGTTTTTGCTATGTGATATGCATCCAGTTGGTGCACAGAACTGGTAAAATTATGATTGTGCATAGGTTTCCGACAGAATCATTGAAGAACCTCAAGGAATGAAATGGCGTGCATTCAGTCTGCATCATGTTCAAGAATGTTCCCGGGCACATTGTCATAAAAGATTATTTGAATTTAATTAAGATTTGAATAATTCAATTTGAATGATTTAAATGAGAAGTTTTACATTATCTTAACATGCGTTTGATAAGCAGCTTCTGCCTGTACTTTTCTGACCCATATGATCTTTTTCTTTTACCATAATACATTTGGTATAATGGATATTTTGTTTATGTATAAAGACGAAATATCTGTCCACTCAACTTCTTCGGAAACCGTCAATGTTGCTTCATTGTCATTTCTCTTATGTCGTCACGATATCCGTCAACAACAGGACATTAACACTTGGTAATTACAAAATAATCCAGCCACAAACATTTACCGTAGTCTGATGGTTAGCTCGTACAGTACCAACGTGCTAGATAAAGACTAAAGATTAAAGACGCTGGTCATTGTTCAAGGATTTTGTAATTCTCGATTTTCTTTTTGAGACGATAACGAAAAAGATGATGATAGTACAGGAAATGGCTTGAATATCTAGGATAAAGCTAACTAGTATTCGAATCCCCGAAAATAGACAAACGTGTGCAAAAAACAACAACAACAAACAAACTATCATGTTGGGTTTACAGCAAAGAATGGAAGAAAAACACTGAGAGAGAGAATAAAAAATGAGAAGATATAAGAAAAGGTAAAAGGAGAAGAAGAAAGGAGGAGATGGATGTCGATGTTCACAGAGTGACACAGTCAATGGAAAAAAAAAAAGTTATGAGGAAATTTAATCTGCGTAAAACCCAGTGTAGATCATTTAGATTGACCTTGATTGTTACTTTCCTCTGCAATATTGCAAATGTCGATCATTGTGATAAAAGGATAAAGTCATTGCTTGGTAATCAAATACAAATTACAAATCGTGTTCCTAGACACTAGGGTGTTATAGGTGGCAAAGCTCCACGAGTTTACTTTGTGCATTCTATCTTCTTCGAGATATTTACCAAGGAATTTCTATTAAAGAAACGATGAATGAGTTCCTTTCATCAAATAATCATGCTAAAGTTCAATTCTCTCTCGATATGCATGAAATTAAATTCTGACTTATGGGATTATTGAACATCTGCTGTTTAATGTCTGTACAGACGCGCGGTCAGGGTTATCAACAAATTATTTATCACACACTTATTAAAATAAATATATTTTTTCGAACAGCGCCATCTCTTGTTTCAACCCTGCAATAATGACGAGTAACGAAGAATTGGGCAGCAGGCTTCACATGATTATTATTATAATATATCATAATGTCCTTAATGTATGTATAATAGTTCCAAATGATCTTAAAAGACAGAAAAGAAGGAAGGAGGAAAAGAAAGTTGACTACGAGGCAAACGATAAGCAGATGAAGCACGCTACAATGAACTTGTTTGAGATCATTATAAGAAGTTTACAATGGTGTGGAATTTCACTGGAATGTAAAGGAACAATCGTAGCTCCTTGAACTTCCGGGTTTTATATAATGTCTAATATCTTGACTGCAGAAGGAGCGGTGTGCTTGTTTATTTGCTTGTGCTGTTGTTGTTGTTGTTGTAGTTGTTGTTGATGATGATGACTTTGTAAGGACCAGTGTTACGAGAAGTTACAAATGATCTTCAATTTGTGCAACAAATTTGTTTTGACTATCTCTCTCTTAGAAAAAAAAAAATCGAATGAAAATATTCACTCTTGAAGGAGTGAATAAGAGAAGAGAGTGAGTTTAGAGTGAGATTGGAGTGAATTTTGGGTGAAAATGTTGTACTTTCATTAATTTTGGAGTGATCTTAGGAATCACTCAAAGATTTTGGAGTGAATGTATGGATCCCTGAGGTCACTCCAAGATAAGTGAAAATAAATTTTGTTTTCACTCCACTTTCACTGTGTATACGTTTTCACTCTAAACTGACTCCTTTCTGAATTAATTCACTCCATCGTGAGTGAATGTTTTCGCTGTTTTGTTGTTGTTGTTGTTGTTGTTTTCTTCTTTATACAGAGTAATTCTCAATCAATCATTGCTAGTCTTGTCTTCAATGTCAAGAGCTAGGAATAGTGCAAGAAAGACTGCAAGTAATCATAATCACTATGTTATCTGCACACTTTAAATTTAGACTCCAGTGCCATGTATGTTCTTGTTTACTTTTGTCCGTAGCTTCTCACAATATTCCTTCCCCCTATGCCCAGCCCATATCTAGGTCGAGCCATATGTAAGAAAAAAATAATAATAAATCTGATATCTGACTGCTTTCAGAAGTGTAACTTGCAACAAAGTAAACAGCATATCTCTCTTTGAAAATCAAAGAAATTCTAAAAATGTTTTTAAAAAAGGAAAGAAAGAAAGCAAACAAAAATGTCGGAATCAGGTTCTTCCCGATGTCAAGCAAAATGAAATGATCTTGGCTTTTTTTGACTGGCAGCTGAATAGACACGACCTTTGACTTGTCACCCGTTGTTGTCAAATCGGCGGGGAAAACGTGCGAATCTCCACAGTTCAATTTATCTCTCGTCAGAACCCACGATGTGTAAGATCACGGGCTTTGCATCGCAGACTTCGTGATTGCTAGCCCGAGGCATTTTGTATTGTCAACGTCACGTTGATAAAACATCCAAACAACCTCATCGCCAATGCACGGTTTACATGTATCCTTCTTATTCATTTCGCCAGGCAAGTTATTTGACTTTTTCATGTTCCTGCCGAAAGTTTCTTTTCACTATGTTACAGAATCACAACTGCCGTGTTGGATGCAATTACAATCTGGAAACATTGCTTACTCATCGAATTGAAAAATCTCGTTAAATGTTTCTCCAAATCACGAGTTTAATGGAGCGTGTATTTTTCCGCGGTTTGAATACGTATGTGGACTATGAAAAATATAGGAGTCACGTATTCCATTTCAATCTATTTTGATATCATTCAGCGATAAATTTTGAATCATTCCGCCTCGAAGGAGATATACCCAGCTATGAAAATGTTTATGCACAATTCTGCTGAAAACAAGAAGTAGTCTATTTTCCCCAGACGTTTGTTCATCAAACGTCCAAGGCATAATGACAAGATCATAGTGGCAGTTACACACACATACACACAAAAAAATGTCATTGACGGCTAAGTTTTCAGTGGTGGGTAGAGAACGCCAAATGGCTGTCAAATCCCATCTGTCATCCAATCATGATGCAATGCTTTTGAAAAATGATCATTCAGCTTCCCCACGCCATGTGGTCCCTGGGTCCCAGGGTTGCTGCAGTACAGCGCCCCTGGATTCACGTCTTCTTCTTCTTCTTCTTCTTCTTCTTCTTCTTCTTCTTCTTCTTCTTCTTCTTCTTCCTCTTTTTCTTTGTCTTCTTCTTCTTCTTGTTTGTCTTCTTCTGTTTCGAATTGGTCGTCTTCTCTTTTTCCCTTTCTTCTGCTTCTTCTTCTTCTTCATCTTCTTCCTCCTCATTTCCAGCACGATCTCTGGTAATTTCGAGTAATGAATATGATTTATCGTAATCACTCTGTAAAATGCCATCTTCCATCTTTCAATCGGGTGTTCCACCAACGTTACAAATATTATTTAATTAAAATTAGAAATCCTTGGTCCCGTTGCATAAAACTTTTTTAGCAACCTTAGAAAATTCAGGTTGGGATTTGCCCAACCTGAATTTTTTAAGGTTGCTAATCTAAGAATGTAAAATCCGTTGCATAAAAACTCTGGTTGGGAGCTTCCAACCGGAATTTTGTGATTTCAACCGGAAAAAAATCGGGTTGGAGTTTTATGCAACGGGCCCCTTGTCTAAGTTTTGTTGATATTGGTGGTGATGGCGGTAAAATTTATCGTGGGTTTTGCTTTGTTTTGTTTCTCTGTTTTCAATTCCCTTTCACGTCAGTATCGATTGCATCTGACTTGACTTCTGAACGAAAATACCACTCACCAGCATTTTATATAATGTGTATTGTTCTTGAACCTGAGGAAGATTACTTTCGTCGTTTCTTACTTTTGCAGGAGAAGATTCTCTTTAATTTGTATTTGATTACTTTTTGACCATACTGAAAAGAACGACTGTGTATGTTTGCAGACGACTACAGCGGGCCCGCACCAAGCACGCACCAGCGTCTGCTAAAGAAAATTATCATCAAAGTGCAACTGCTCATCGTGTTGCCATGGTGATTACATACTTATAAATAGCAGCCATTGATGCTAGTAGCAGGATTTCGTCTATAATGATTGGTTTTGACAAGAAAAGGCGAAAATAGACAGCGGTTCAAGTTCAGCTTTTCTTTTGACCATGGAAACCATTATTCTGTGCCCTCTGCTCTGCTCCATGATAACGGCGCACCCCTGCAAAGACTGTACCACCTGTTTAGCAGTGGTTGCCATGGGAACAATGCACATCATGGTCTTTTTCAATACAAGAAGGGATAAACTCCGGAGTTCAGTGATGTTTTGCTCCTGAATAAAGACATTCCCTGCCTCTTTATCACGTCTTAAAGGGACTGTACAGTACTGGTTGAGGTGAGGAGTTAGGTTTATAACATTTTTTGGTGAGATCATGAAAAACCTCTCATGAAATATGAAAGAGCATGTAAATTCAAGAAAGATTCAACATTTCATTTAATGAAAATTGGCCTTGAAATGGCTGAAATATCCAACAACAACAAAAGCGATCCTAATAAAATTGACAGGCCACAACTTTTATTAGGATTTGTTTGTTTTACTTAGTTTTCAGATTATCTCAATGTGTCATTTCAAAACCGATTTTCATCAAATAAACTTTTGAGTTCCCTTAGACTTGTATGCTCTTTATCATTACATAGAGTGGTTTCTAGTTATCAAGCAAAACATGACAAGCTGTGACCCACCTTTTATTCCGATCGCTTTGTTTTACTTAGTTTTTGGATGTCTCAGCCATTCCAAATCAGATTTTCATATCTTTTTTCTAATTCCTCTTGGAATAGTATGCTTTGTACTATTGCATAAGTGGTTTCTTGGTATTTCGCAAAACGTTGAATACCTAATCCTCATCTTCACCGATACTCTACCATCCCTTTAACCCGTTCCATACGGGAACCTGGTGGCCTGCGTACTAAGTCTATGGGAATTTCAGAATTTAGTACGGAATGGGTTGAGATGATTGGCGGAGGACGACGAAGGGATAGTACATACATTTTCCTAATGTAGCGGAGAGAATGCAGCAGACGAAGTATGATGTTATTGCTTTTTCTTCCCCCCCCCCCCTTTTTTTTGGCTCGCCAAGCATCATGACTTGTGAATAATATTTGATACTGCCAGAATGTCATGGAAGGTCAAGTGTACTCTTCCCATGCAATCCCTCTCTTTTTCTCTCCCTCACTTTCCGGTAGGAGGGTCAAAGGTCAGGCCATTTAATCCCATAGAATGCCTCTTGTTTTCCGGGTTGGAGTTGTATTCCTCTACTCTCGGGTCCAAAATAGATTCTCCAAGGGATATGCCGAATTCTTCAGAGGTTAAGGCTCTCTCTGTTTTTGTCTCATTATTTTTGGAAAGCCCAGTCACTCATCGATTGACGTGTGACCGCTCCATCTCAGCCTGTTGTGGTACTCGATTCTTTTTTATTTTGGATAAGTAGGGGCCTACAAGTTTCCGAACCGAATCACTATCCTTTTAACTGACTAACAGTAAATACAGCAGTATGTCACACTGGGAGTTAGAATTGAAACATTATGCCGTGTAAACAATTTTCTTCAGTGATGTATTAATAACTATGAAGAGCCTACAGATATTTAAGCACACACCTCGCCACAATATCAAAAAACGGTTCCATGACATTTGCTCCCACGAAATATCTGCACGCTGAGCCAACCATAAGAGCAGAAAGCCGAGTATTATGCCGAGTATTACCAGTAGATTACCGAGAGCATCGTATTTTTTTAATCTGCTGTTCTATTTTACAGGTTATCAGGGTTTTACCTAACACTATAACCCATTATGTTGTTCTGAAGACGTAATGCAAGATTTCGACGGGGTATATCTGGACCAAGAAGGTGTGAGATGGTACTCCTTTACCCCCTTAACCCCCCCCCCCCCCCCCCCACACACACACACACACAGACACACACACAGACACACAGACACGATGTGTGTTTGGGGTCTGGGGGCTCAATTCGAATAAAAACACGCCTTTTGTAACGATCCTCTCCTTACATGGTCTCATTGGTAGAGCCACAGAAATTCAGTAACTCTCCAATTGCCGATCAGCTATCGACACGCCCCTGGACACCGATACAAAAAGCCCCTCAGTTGTCCGGCGATCCGAACAATAAAAACGACCTATTTTACTGACGCCACCTATTGTTGATTGGAATGCGAGTAGAGCGCAAAGAGATACTGAAAAGAGATGCTATACTCATAGAGTACGCCCGCGCACATAGAAGCAGGGTCAATTGAACGGCCAACCGCCATGAGCGAAGAGCGTCCGCCAATGTACTACACGTTGTATCTACAACTCGTGCTGACATATTAGACTTTAGGAACCTAAAATGCATCAGAAATATGCAGCATTTTGGTTATCAATCCAGGGAGGTGGTGTAAGCGGCAACAAAGTTTCCTCGCACAGGAACAAACACAATGTGTGCAACTGTTCCATCGGTCCGGTCTTCATATTTGTACGCGCTGAATGGCGAGCGTGTCCTCTATTAGTAATGAATCTCTTTGGTTCCGCGTCGGTACCACCCGACGCTCTGCTTCTGTGTTTGCACGCATCCATCGCCGTGAGTTCAAATCGTTTCGTGCTTCCGCCGCGAACGGATAGCTTCGTCTCACCCTTGCGCACGGGAGCGGTTACCTGACACTCCAGCTGTACACTGTGGAAATTTGACTTACTCGATTTTTTTCAACAAACCTTAAAAGTGCTGATCTGGGGTCGCTTTGCTTGACACAGATATATATTTTCAACACGTGGTAAGTTATGATGATATCATATTCACTGTACTTCACCAGTTGTGATCTAAACTGTAATTTTGAAGATAACGTAACAGATGATGTACAGTTGCCTGCCCCTGCCGACTGATTACATCTCCCGAACTAGCCGAGAAGTCAACAACGCGATGTCGGGGGTGTGCATGAAAAATAGAACGCTCCTCGACATCCATTGTACATTAGCAGCGGCCCACGATCAAAGTTGTAGTGATTTGTTGGATTCACTACGACTTATTTCTTTCAACTCAAATATCTTTGTACATTCGTCTGCTCCTTAACCCACATACAAAATGTATATGTACGACGCATAGTGATAAGCATACAAGTCGCCTGAGCTGACAGACACGTTGAGTTGGCTTTGATGATCTGCGAGTGTCGTCTTAAATTCTGATAATAAAACATTTTGCACAACTTTCAAGTGGGTGAAATTATGCACACTGTTTTCAAATTATACATTAAACTGAATTAAAGATATCACGAACTATTACGTATTATATCACGAACATGTACACTCGTACGTATGTACCTTTGTGTTTGTTCATTCAACATGTACATTGTAGGACTTAACCATGTAGAACATGACGTCGGACTTGTACTGTGCAGTGTACATGCGGTATGTCACATTTTAATGCCAGCGAATCGAATTGATGTGCGCTTTGTGATCTCTGAAATGATGTTGTATACAATTGTATAGTACCCGAGTGGATGTGGATGTAATCACGGCGGTGACGTAATCAAGCGGCGAATGGTATTGTGGGTTGAATGTAATCAATGATAATACGTCAATTGTAGTGCACACCTATATATCACATGAAATATGTACATGGAGTAGCACTGTACTCGTACAGTACAATATATATACAGTATGTACAAGTTGTATGTACCCTGTATTTTGCTCTTATGAAGATGTCAGTATCCGCCGTGAGCAGCATACTAGTTACATACAAACTGTAGCACGTTTTATTCTAAACGCGCTGTCGAGACTTTAGACTCTGCTCTCTCACATTACCAATTGGAATACTGTATATTGTGTTTATTTGCACCTGTCGGAAGATATGCAGTTTATGATTGTTTTGTACGTCTATCTATGCACACTGGTCAAATTAGACTTTTGCTGTTAGAGTGAATAAGCATTGTGTTTGCCCTCTCGTAGTTACAATATGGCCTTGACCGTAAAACGAAGTCTAGTTGATAAAAACCACGCTATATACATACAATTGTATTGTAAATGAGTATATTTCCATCATTCAACCAACACTGCATGAAATCAATACTGAATAATTTTCTAAATATTGTCATCTGTGATATTCTAGGACCTGTTTCCCTTGTAATCTTCTCCAAATTTCATACAATGAAATGAGACTTGAAACGCTCAAAGATTGGGATACTGATGTTAGTCTAGAATACTAATACCAGTGATGTGTGTATCAATAAAAAGAAAATAAGTCGTGTCAGTAATTCATGAATTAAATTAAAAGTTCTTACTACATGTATTGCAACTGATTGACAAATTGCCCTACTGTGCACATCGACGTAAAGTTCTTACTAGTTAAAAGTGAGTTGAGTCACGGAAGACTGCAAACATATCAAAGGGATGGTAAAGTTATGGTTGAGATGGGGCTTCAGGTTTCTACCTCTTTTGTGTATAGATAATGGAAAATAACTCTTATGCATCATGATTTCAGAACATGTACAATTGTAATTCTTTGAGAATTTAAAGTTTATTTGATGACAATTGATTTTGAAATGGCCGAGATCTCTCAAACAAAGTGATCTAAAAATGAGTGACACACCTTAAATTACAGTACGCGCAATAGAAAACGCCCGACGAAAGTGCGTCCAAATTTCGTCCCAACGCTTTTTTCGTTGTCGATTTCGTCGGGGACGTTTTCAACGCTTTTTGCGTCCAGACTTCATGGACGGATTTTGGACGAATTCAACGAATTCAACGAAATCCCCGAACGCTTTTCCGAAGCTGTGGACGCATTCAACGCTTTCAGCGCTTTCAACGCTTTCAACCCTTTACACGCGATCACACATACACAGGAAAGTTAGCTCTAATCGCGAATTGCTAGCTCTTCTTTCGTCGAAGTTCTCTAGGTTTCCCGTCCATTTCTCTCATTTTCTCTCTTTTGCTTTCGTATCATTGTATCCCTTTCTTTTCAGAGTACAATCATACTTTAGAGAGTATTTTTTCTCATTTTTATTAAGTGATTACCATGTTTGCCACAATTTGGGGTGAGTTTTTGTTCGAGTGTTTGTTGAGTTTTTCGATTGAACGATGTGTCGATTATCTTCGTGTGTGCGAGAATATCGTACCCACTCGTTTGTTTCCGTGTAAGTATTTTTACCGTAAAGTGTCTTCATCGTTCGTCTTCACGCATCGGGTTTTCACCCTAGTTTTCCTCATCGTAGTTTTCCACATCCATTTTTTTTCCGGTGCAAGATACTCTGTGTATTTTCTGCTACGGTAAAATGCCATCGTCGATATTTTTTGTGTATTCATCGTAGTTTTCCACCTCCATTTCATTTTTGTGTGCAAGATGTGTAGCTAGGTCTGCGATGTCTGAATCGTTTACAGATGTGTTTTGTGAGAGTATTAACCACGATGATTTTGAGGATTTTGAGGGTTTCGCGGTGGATGAGATCGACTGGAATGATAGTGATAATGATAGTGAATCTACACTATCTAGTGGTGTTGATATAAGAGCTCTTATGATGATGCAATTTATTTCGTGTGACCGACCATCATGACGTTGGCGATGACGAGTACGAAACGAGTAGCCTATACATGTACAATGTAGGCCTGTAATGATCTAAGACGAGAGTGACACTGACGACATGGCCTGGCCCTGGGGGCTGTTTTAGTGTTGCCTGCTGAGTAGGTGTTCCATTCTATCCTTTCAGTTATCTTTCTATCACTTTCTTCTTTTGACCCTGGATGAAAAAAAAAACCCTATCTTGCCATGTAAAGACAGAACACATACCATCATGAAATATCATGACATTACTAAAGTAATAAAAGAAATAAGTAAGCGATGAAAATTCTTGTTTGTAAAATCATAAATCAAAGGTGATTTCATATGAACCAGCTCTTTGAAACGTATTTACTTTGCCTATTGATACTTGCTTTGCAAGTATACATTTTCTCTCCCATGGACTTTGTGTCCCCCCCCCCTTTTTTTATGTGCTTTAATGATTATTCTAATTTGTTTTTGTCAATATCATCATTATTGCTGTATTAATATTACCATACTTTGATATGGTTAATTGCATTTGTTGATTGACTCTAACTTTCATTTTGTTGCCTCCTCTTGGTACTTGTACAGATCCTTTCTAGGGCTTGCTGTTTGCTCACCCCCCCCCCCCCTTTGCTGTTGCTATTTCACTCTTTACCTTTCTTTGTCTCTCTGTTGTTCCTTATCTTGTTTGATGTTGCCTCCATATTCATCCTTTTCCTTCAATGGTTGCCCCCTGGCCCTCACGACCATTACTAACCTTCCCCTGCCTTTTGTCTGTCCATCCTCCTGCTCTAATCCCCCTCCCTTTACCTGTTGGGCTCCTTGCCCATGACATCCTACCCTCTCCTTTTGTTTTCTTTGTTCCTTGTCCCTTGCCTGTTCCTGACTGTTCTTGTTGTGTGAAGTCGCTTTACATGTGTGTGGTTGCTTTTTCTGCCTATTTGCCATTTTGTTTCTGACGAAGATTCTGCTATGATCGAAAACTTAGGTCCCTTTTGACTCTATCCTAAAAACATTCATGTACACTCCCAAAACTTGCTGGGCTAGTAATGAAAACTTCCATTATCTAGCAGGGGAGAGGGAATGCTTTCATTTTCTCAAGAGAGCTTTTGTGTGAGAGAATGCAAAACTTGATTGAGTGTTGCCAAGTTGTTTTCAAACTTCTTCATTTTATTTGATCTTAAGCATAATCACTTTCGTAAGTACATGTACAGTATTACGATTTCTTTTCCCCTGACTGTAATCGGAAAGTTTGCCATAAGGACGATCGCTAATGTGTTTGGATGTGCCGATATGCGAAACACGTGGTTCAAAAGAATGCACCATGTGCTACTTACAGTTGTACTGCCTTAAAGGTTACTGCAAGTTGAATGGATCGAATGCGCCATAGGCTTAGTTACGGTAAACAGTTTACGTTCGATGCGAATAATTATTACGTCTTTCAGGATCGAGGAATAATACACACAAAACATGCAAACAAACAAATCCACGAACGAGTGTTGATAACCAAAATTCATATGAAAAGTATAATAGGCAGTTTTGATGAGCGTGAAATTTTATTGTCATGATTTTGCCGTTTAATCGGGTGGTGGCTGCATCACATAGGACATCTCAGTGAATTTGTCTAGGCATATGAGACTTTTCATATAAATCTGTGATTGCATTTTTGAGTGATTAATCAATTCCTTTTTACAGTTCGGGAACCAGAACATCAGAACATCTTTGCAGTGATTCCTTTAACTCAACTCACCCGCGAGTTCTTCGATCGATATACTACACCAAATGCGCGCATTCTTTCGTCTGGCACCTGGGGTCTGGCACGCACCTGGTTTTGTGGAAATTTCCACAAAGGGAGAGGGTGGGGTTTTTCCAATCCCAAGAGACCGCATTATACACAAGAAGACAATCTCGTCGCTTCTATCATTTTCCGTCACTCGTGTTTTCCCCTTATTCTTTGCTAATAATGAACATTTCGATTGAACTTAACGATGGTTGTTCACACGTGGTTCCTTTTGTTGTGAGGTGTACTGTAGGTATTTTCTTTTTTTATCATTCTTGGGAGGGGAAAGAAGAGTAAAAGAGGGAAAACTTATTTAAATAAACGAAGGGCACGTACGCTCAGCATCCACAGCAAGCCGTCTTTTACATCAGCATCGTTGATTATCATCACTTGCACTATCATCAGGCATCACTCGGATAATTTTGTCCTTTTTTTTTATAAACATTTAGAAACACGATCACCATCACTCGAGATAAACACGTAGCAGTGGCAGATCCAGAGGGGGCGCATGAGGCGCACGCCCCCTTTATTTATCGTGGAAAAAAGAAATAGAAGTGAAACCCGGAAGTGGCACCAGAAATATTAGTTGCGCCCCTCCCCCCTCCTGTACAGAATTCCTGGATCCGCCCATGCCTGTACGAAAATAAATGTCAACAGACAAAGTATCAACAACCTCCCTGACAACCACATAAACATTACCACAGAGCACACCGAAGCGGCTGGCATCAAACACCCTTCGAAATACTGCAGCAAAGCGCGAAATCGCCGTTACGAAAATGCATGTATATATACACAGTGCGAGGCAATTGAAAGATTACCTTTAAATATTTCAGAATATGAAAGGAACAAATAAAGTGATATGAAACGAAAGAAATCGTACACCAAACGAAAGGTATAACGACCTCCAATAGGCCCTTAGCCGCAGCATATCAATAAACATGACGTATAAGCACACGGAATATGCGTGTTTCGGATTCCTCCCTTCTATATTTCTTTCCTGAACTATTCCCAATGCCCGAATAAAATAATGACTAGTTTGTTACACTGATTTCTTCTTCTGAGGTAAGGAAGTTCGTTCGTCCGAAAACAAAAGGATTGACACTCCGAAGGTTTGCTAATCGGGCAATGCCCCCCCCCCCCAAAAAAAAAAAAAACAGCCCACAAAATGCTCGTTAATCAAAACATTGGTTAATAATGTTAAAGACGATAATAATAATAATAATAAAAATAATGATAATAATAATAATAATAATAATAATGATAATAATGATAATAATAATATAACAATAGACAGAAATAAAACAATATATGGCCCCCTATAGCAATTACCCGCAGCATGATTACATTTTCGAATCAACAAACATGGATAGGCACAAGGAATATGCGTGTTTCGGATTCGAAATAACGCCGTAACCATCGGAATAGCGCACCCGTTTTCTTTTTTTCGGAATAATGAACACCACGGAAATGAATAAATGATTTCAAACTAAGAATCCATCGTAATTCTTGCCTTAAAGATTTTCCTCCCTTCTATATTTTATTCCTGAACTATTCCCAATGCCCGAATAAAATAATGACTAGTTTGTTACTCTGAAACATGGTGTTGTGAGTTAAGGAAGTTCGTTTATCCGAAAACGAAAGGATTGACACTCCGAAGGTTTGCTATACCCATCGAACAATGGGGGAAACAAAATAATAGTAATACATTTTATTTTCACACTAGGTACGAACATCTACAAGGTGTAAGGAATTTGCGTGTTACGGAACATTTTATCACTTTCGCATCAGCGAACTTTACGTGCATTGGGTACTACAAAAATGCCTCCCCCCCCCCCAAAAAAAAAAATGTATATATAATTACACCAACGCTTGAGCATAACAACAAACAAGCAATCAAACAAACAAATAAACAACTTAAGATTTAATCTCATAGCTGCTTTGAATATTTCACGTTCCGTCTGCATGACTGTATATATACTTCTTTTCAGAATTATCTCTCGCTTCCCGCTTCACAACTAGGAAATAAACGATGTCAAACTACAGGTATATAAGAATTAAACTTATTGTCTTACTCTGAATATAAAATTCATTATTTCAAAAGTTCGTTTATCCTTGAATACAACAGGCTCGATACTACAGTACTCCGAAGGTTTGCTAATCCGACAATAACGCACCTATCCAATCACAAACATTCGTGCATTTTCGAATTATGAATCATAATTTGACTATCACATTTACGAACATCTATTTTTCGTGTAGGGAAGTCGCGTGTATCTGAATGTTTCATTTTCGTCCTAATGAACCTTATGGGTGCATGGGTACAACGAACATGAACCTCAAACCCCCCCCCCAAAAAAAAAATAAAATAAAAAAAGAAAGAAAGAAAGAGCCAAGTCAAACTAAGAATCAGTCTGAATTAGTCGCTTTGAAAATTCCACGTTGCCGTCTGAATTATCTCTCTGTCCAATAAAGAAATAAACGATATCAAACTAAGAATTAAACTTATTGTCTTGTTTTGAATATTACTTTTTTTTTTTGCTTTTCTGGGGCCCGTTGCATAAAACTTACCATTGAATTTCAATAGTAACTACCGTCAGCATCAATGATTATAAAATTTACCGCTGATTTAAGACTTACCGCATAGAAAGGAGCGGTAAGTCCAGCGGTAAGGGTTTTATGCAACAGGGCCCTGATTCAATAAAAAAACGGGCAATGTAACGCGCAATTGCTGAAGAAAGAAAATATATTTAATGACCAAATAACGGCGAACAAATCCTTCTAATTTCTTTTTTCCTCTTTTTGGGGGTTAATTTTCTTTCTATACTCAAATGGATTTTACGTACACGCAATTTTAGTGAAACCATTTTCTTTTTGGTCGGCATTCTACGATAAGGTTCCTGTGGGTTCCTGTGGGTTCACCCTCGCCAAAATTGCGTGATTTCTCTTAAATACTATGAACCCGAATGATCTCTGATTGGTAATTTAGTCTATTTCATGATCAACAGTTGTTTATTTTCTGCTTGTAAAAAAACAAAAAACAACACGTGAACAATTAGTAGGCCTTATACTGGGTCTTGTCATGTATCGTACATCTCTGTTTCGTTCAGCCGAGCGAGCCATGCCATGGCAATTGCGACGCACATACGGCGCACTCGCCTTTCCCACACGTGCACATTCCCTGGTTACATGCAGCCCGCATACCAACATGTCATGTATCAGGTGACTTACAAATGCAGTGAATAATCTGCTAACGGTGCCGTACTTACAGCTAGGGTAAGGGAAACTAAAACTTTTACAAATTGCTTCAATGAAAACGGCATCGATGTATGTATACATGTTACCATTCTTAATAGTATTATGTGAATCAGGTGAATTCCACGCCTGTCTACTGTTCTCATTCCCGACCGCTGTGCTACTACTAGTACTTGTTGAGTCTAATCTTGCAGTGATTCTTGCCGGCTAGCGGCTGTGGATGTGGCCACTACACACACACGTGCATGTACTGTATTCCATGTGCGCCTTGGATCACGGACGCTTTTAACGAAATTTGGACGAAACTGCCGAGCTCCGAACACGCATTTTCCGAACGAGCAACGCATTTGCCGAACGAAATTGAGCGGGCGGTCGTGCGTGAAATGCGTCCACAAAGCGTCAGAATCGTTGCTACTGGATCGATAACGAAATTTCGTCCAAATTTCGTCCAAATTTCGTTGCTACTCGATCGATAACGAACTTTCGTTGGAAAACGAAATTGACGGAGGCGTTTCTTATTGCGCGTACTGTAGGATTGCTTTGTTTTACTTTTATTTATGTCTCAACCATTTCAAAACCTATTTTCATCCAATAAGATCTGAACTTCTCTTAGAATTCGTATGCTCTCTAACATTTTTTTTTTTTATAAGTGCAAGGTTTTTAACTACTGTATCTTGCAAAAGTTAAGAGCCGAATCCTCATCTCAATTAATCAACCAATACCCCTTTAAATAAGTGGGCCTACAATTTGTACATGTACATTGTACACTGAGGGCTGTTTTCATCCCCGATTTCTCTTAATAACGTTTGCGTAACTTATGTTATGTTTGTATGTAATTAGGATGTTTGCGTCATTAAATGATACATTGTACTACTCTCAACTTATACAATGTAATACAGACGGTTTTTTTTCTTTTATGATGATCATAAATACCTTGGTGATACATTTGTATCAATGCGATTTGTGAATCTCAAAATGAAATATGTCAAAACAAGAAGCTCAAGTTTAAGTACTGGTACACTAGAAGTGATCTGAAATAGAAACGTCAAATGCAAACTTGTCCCCTGTGTATGTACATTTGTGTGTGTGTGTGTGTGTGTGTGTGTGTGTGTAGAAACCTGTTAACATACATGTACAATTGTATATACCGCATTGTACCATCTTGAAGAGGTCAAAGTTATATGCGTGATAGATTCCCGAAAGTCCTAATGTAGACATCCTAGTTTGTTAAGTAAGCAAGCTTCTCATGTTTACCGACCATCTGTCGTTTATGGCAACTAATGGATTTTAGTATTAAAAAAGAAAATCCTCACAATCTCTTACGATCACGTCCTTTTGTTTTTTAACCCGGAAGTTCAAAGACGGAAAGTCAAAAAGTTTCATCAAACTTTTGTCAGGGCAAACTTTGTAGATCATTGTTATTATCACATATCTTACTTTGTACACTGCAATCATAATCGTAAGCATTTCATCTTTGTATGAATGCATTTAGGAACATACAACTGTATGGCACATCATTGTGCAAAATGGACAATAAAAGGATTGTAGGCAAGTGTGATGCAGACCCCATAAAGCGAGAGTTATAGATGTTACTTGCACAACAAACCCCTGTTCCCAGCCATCCTCCTTCATAAGGAGTTAAAGATAGTATACATGTACAGTACCTGTAGTTGCAAATGTAATTCAGATGTATTTACAACAATTTCGTATTTCATTTGTCTTCCAGACAATTCCGGTTAACCATCAACATGACGTCTTCATTCAAGCAGTTTATCACTCAGAAACTGGAGTGCCCGATTTGCTTGAACATCTACAAGGAGCCGAGAACCCTACCCTGCTCTCATACCTTCTGTAAGCGGTGCCTCACGGGCCTCCTGCGATCTCAGCCTGGTAAGGTCAAGCTCCCCTGTCCTGTCTGCAAGCAAGTGACGGCAGTTCCCACAGGGGACGTTAGCCAGTTGCAGGTACACAAGACGCTGAATGCCCTGGTCGACGATGTCCAGAACAAGAGCCAGCTCTGCACCAGCTGCCCGGAAGGGGAGCAGAAACCAGCCGTCTCCTTCTGCCAGGAATGCGACATGGATATGTGTGCGCCATGCGTCAAGGTCCATAGCCAGTGGAAGCGATTCGCCAGCCACAACGTGGTCTCCATGAACGAGATGGTGACGGGGAAGGTAGCCCTGAAGCGACGCCGAAAATGCAAGAAACATCCCGGCGAGGACGAGGAGTGCTTCTGCGCCGACTGTCGCAAGCACGTGTGCTTCCGATGTGGTATGCTAGAGCACGCTCATGCTGGCCACAAAATCCTCGAAGCAGTGGTCCATGAAGAAATTCTCGTGCAGAACATCCAGGATCTGAAGAACAAGTCGACCATCAAGAAGTCAGCGATTAACAAATACATTGATTTTATCCAGAAGCAGCGCCTAAGATTGAAATCCCTGTCCAAGCATCTCAGTGATGATATCGACAAGGCCTACAATGAGTCCATCGAGCACTTGGCTCAAAGGAGGGAACTCCTTCAGGGTAAGGTGACCCGTCGAATCGAGGAGCTAGAGCTAAAGCTTCACGACTTGGAGGACGAATGCAAGGATCGGATCACAAACGTGGATACCATCGAGGAGCTCGTCAGCAATGGCATGAAGATTCCTCTGGAGCAGGAGGCCCTGGCCGCCCACGACTCCATGTGCCAGGAATTGGAGAGGGTCCTTGGACGAGATGGAGAGGAGTTCGACTACGACCACCCTTCCAGCACAGCCAAGGAAGGCGAGCGACTCCGATTTGTCAGAAACGTGGGATCCGGTGAGCTGGACTTAGGACAGATTCGAGAGGCCGAGAGCAGGTGGATGTTGGAGAATGACATCCAACTTCCCGCCAAGGATTGCATGAACGGGATGGCGCCCACTCCAGACGGGATGATGGCCATTGGATCACAGTTCGGCGGCATTCATCTCTTCTCTGCCGACGGTCAGTACGGAACGGCTTTGAATTCCGTAGAAATTCGCGCCATTGCCTGCATGGCCGACGGTCGTTATACCATTCGTGACGACGACAACAACATCCTGCTGTACACGAAACAGCTGTCCAAACTCGGCATCAAGTTCGGCACCCTGACCGACGCAGAGGGCGGCCCAGGCGGACTCACCGTGGACGGTGAGGACAACATCTACGTCAGCTACATGAAGACTATGCACATCCAGGTCTTCCCCGGCTCCGGCGGCCAGGCGATTAGGGACATACCCTGCGACGACCACATGCCCATGCAGCTCTTCGGGATGAAATCCGCTAAGGCTTTGGTGGTGAGGAGCTCCGCCAATTCTGCGCGAGTCATCGACACCTTTGGTCGCACCCTGTACACCATCTCCAAGGATGCAAAGACCATGGCTTACCCCTCAGCATGCGCGGATGGAACCATCCTCATCGCTTGGGTCAAGCATGAAAGCGCACTAGTCACCATCGACCAGTACACCGCCGAGTTGAAGCACACGAAGACCATTGTAGCCGACCAGAAGATCCAGAAACCCCAGAAGCGCAACTGGTACTTCCTCCAAAAGTTCAAGAGTGGAGAGATTGCCTTTTCGACCCCCGACAGGTTGTATATCTTCAACAAATTGATGGAGTGAGAGGAGTGAGTGCTATCTGGCAATGTATTTTCTTCAAAGTGCCACATGAAACCGCAAATTAATATTCATCTTTGTTACTCAAATTATTTAGCTACTGTGCATCGTTTTTGGTGATAAGTGGACCACCAATGTTTATGAGCTTTCTATATTTTCCATTCTAAGTCCAAATGGGAAGCGATTAAGGAACACAGTTGAACCTGGTTCAAACAGCATGTAACGTTTATGTTCAGCCTCATTTTTTTATACGCATCTACAATCTTGCAGTCAGTTTGGTTTTGTTTGGTCTTTTTTAGGAAGAGGTAGATTACTCGAAATCATAATTTTATCTAAGTCGAATGAGTGGGCACAATCACTTTACTCCCGTAATCTGAGTTACTGTCACTCCATAAAGGCCCCTCTCCTTTATTACTTCTTTGTTAGGAAACTTCAAGGAGTTTTAAGCCTGTAAACTGTTGTGACATGTGTTTTCTGAATATAACAAAACCCAAAGACACAAATGTTTTCAAAGTTTGCCATCTGGCAAGTGTGATAAACAGAGTTGTATATGAAGGTACGTGCTTCCAAGTTAGAGGAATAACAATTTTTGATGCTACGTGGGTTGAGACGCAACCTTCCGTTATCATTACATAGCGTACAAGTTGCTTCGAAATGAACGAACACTCTATGCTGTACCTACAGCTAATTCCATAGAGCACAATATATATAGCATACTGCACTTCATATATCTATATCACGTGCTGTGAGAAAGATATGTAATGTACCTGCTGAATGATTGATAGTTAGTAGGTTATTGTTTCAGTTGATTCCTTGTAAGATTATCGCTTCATGGATCCGCGGACTCTCGTGAAATTCTCCTCTCTTTGATTTCTCTCTGATTCTCTCTCAAATGGATCAACTTACTAGGTGTGTGTTGATGATTTTTATACGAATGTGTATAAGATATTAACCTCTGTACCCGGTGAAGGAATGTACAAAGTAAACGCTTGTTGTGCCTATTGGTGCATTTCAGTCACAGTGAGTAAATAAACCTTTATCACCAGGGTGTGTGTGTACAGACGCTGACGAAGGAGAAGAAGAAAAAAGAGGGCATATATTTACCGTCAACCTGAAGTCAAATGAAAATTATGCGGCTTCACCTTGAACGGATGCCAACTTTTGGGCTATTCCGTCAATGGGGGTCATTTCATAGTACACTGTATTCCATTCAATTATTGTGAGTGCCATCGTACGTTATATGCATTTGTAGATAGTGTAAACAAAATGTGTAAATGTCGCCATGCTTTCGTTTTGTGCATACACAGGTAACTTCTATAGGAATTATTTTTGTTGGTTGTGGGATAGATAGCCTTTAGGGAATGTAATAATTGAATTGTATTATAGTTCCTTAAAAAAAAATACAGTACAATAAAAGTTAATGTCTGGTGCACGTACATTCCGCAGGTGTTTTCCGTTGAGACAATTGTACGTCAGTTCCACTGACTCTTCTGCGAAGGATTTGAAATATTTATAGATGTCAGGTAATGACCGAAATATGTCACGTAGACACCAGCTTTTTTTACATGCATTTCGCTTAAATTTTACCTCTTTGTTTTTGCATTTCTCTCCAGATAAAAGTGACACCAGACAGTTCAAGGGGGTGTCACACTCTGTACATCATTGATATATTATGTACCAACTTTCAGCACTGTTTCCGTCACCTCATAGAATGTTAACGTGACATGGCAGGACTTCATTGACTGCCAAACCTGAGTTAGCTTAGATATATACATTGCTTACCCGCACCCTGCCAAACGAAGAAGTATTCATGAATTCAGGAGCCCCCTCCCTGTCCCGAATACGATTTCATGCTGCTTATTTGTGTGATTGCATAATAATATAGACTGACCACTTCCATGTACAGCACTTTGTATTCGTTATTGTATTATCTTTCGTGAGCCAAAACATTTTAGATTTGAAAAAAACAGCATGGTGATATGTAATATGTTTAGTAAAGAGTAAAACGCGGTAATAAGCCTACTAAATGATTCAATGATATTTGCTTATTTCGAAGTAAGACAAAAGCTGCTGAAATGTACATAGCATAGGGCTTACATTTACGTTTTTGTTCGCAGATATGAGAATGGAGTCCAGAAAATGTAAAGTTGGCTCTACTCTTCAAATGGACCTTTTTTTATGTTCGTAAAAAAGGTTTTATTGTCATCCTAAATTAGAGTAAGCGGTCCAGGCAGAAATGACGGAGTAAATCCAATGATTTTGGCGTCCATGTGTTACTGTGTTGTCGGCCTATATCGACCATTTCAGCTTAAGTAATACCCGCAGTCTTTCGCGTTTTCGTTTAATGCATATATGCGATGTCTATTGTGAATACATTTGTACAAGTGTTTACGCTCTGACACAGTATTCGTGGTTTCAAATTTACCTGTTCGACAAATGTAAACACGCATATTTGCTCCAGTATTTTCGCCAGAAATTCGATCAATACCGTTTCTTCTACTATTTGAATAGCGCCTGGCCGACACAGTGCTGATTAAAACTATGTACGTGAGCCAGTGCAGCCATGTTTGGGGCAAACAACAACTTCAAAGGGTGGAAGGCTGTACATTGTATGTCTTGATAAAAATAACTTCAGTGGTGCGTAAAGAATGAGTTCGGCCGTTTTCTCATTGTAGAAGGTGAAATGAACGTTCGCCTTCACCCTAAATAAGAAGTCAAGGTGCTTACACGAATGAAACGCATAATGCATATATGCTACTTATCTTTACAAAGGAAACAAGTAGAAATAAAACCAGTACTAGTCGAAAATTGAGAGAAAATCCGTTCGAAGGTCATAATGTATCCATTCCACATCTTACTATGAGCTACTCTTGTTGAAATGGATTTTCATAATTCTTAAGCTGCTTTGAGTGCGTGTATAACTCTGTATATCATTGGTCATGAAGAAAATGAGTGGGAAAGGTATTCTTATTGTGTATCGTGCACACACACATGATGTGTTACGTGTGAAAGCAAGCATCGTAATTTATTAACTCTTCACTATGTGTGGAACCATTCACTTTAAAATCAGTAATTTTTTTATTCATGGCAGTTTATAAATATATTTTTATAAAACTATGACAATCTTTTCGAGCAGTCAGTGTTATATCGTTGTTGATAATGGTGTTATTGGAAGACGATGAATGAAAACAGCTGGAAATAGTGTAGAATTTCTACAAATTTATTTACAGCTGTACATCACACTGAGTGTGTGTTTGTTGAATGTGTGTAAACTGAGTCTTTGCGGAATGTAAGGCATGAGTCATGTAAGTGGTATTGATGAGATGTTCCACTGTATGAATAAGTTGTCGCACAATGGAAGGGAAATAAAGTATTGGCTAATCGGTAAACTTCAACTGGCAATGGAAATTTAGATTTGGATTGGCAAAATGGACACATTAATGTAAACATTGGGTTTATTTCAAAGGGTGATTTGAAATGCAATACGCCACTGTCAAATTTAGTACGATTGGGGTTCGGTTTTGTCTGCTGTATTCCAAGAAGCAGTAATCAGATTGCATAAAGTCATATAAACAAAATTAATACATAACATAACCACAAACAAATTAGCAGGCACGCTCGGAGAGCACATAGTACAATGTACGGCGTAGTAATCATTTGCCGTTTGAGATGCATCATTTCTGTGTTCTTAGATCATCCACGTACATGTAGGGCCTACATCATGTAATACACATATTGTGTTATGCAGAGACCACATGATTGATGTGATAATCCAGGACTTATTGCACGCACATATTATCGTGGCATAACAATTCTCAATACGGTGTTATTATTGGCATTGCAGTTGACATGAACAGTTAATCGTATGCTAATTCAAGGTACAGATCTATTTTTTACGTCTTACCAAACTGTGCGTTTGTCCCTAGGTGTCTGCCCAGAAATATATTTGACTGAGCACATCTGTTATTCATTCTGTGTGAGTACATGCATGTTGTGTTGCTGCATAGTGGGTATTGCATGTATGTGGGTGTCGTACATTTTGTCCACTGCATGTAGCGTGTCTTTACGGATTGGGTCATCGATTCGTCATTAACAGCGCACACCCCCATTTTAGTAGGTTTTTTTCCTTGACATGCTGTTGCACACGACCCTATAAACCACGCAAAACAGGAGAGAAAACCAACCTATTCGTGATCACTGAAGCAAGTTAGTGGTTACTAATACTAGAATGCGCTTTTCTTTCACTGAGTCAGATTCCGCTGGGGTGCATTCTTTCGGCATTACATCTTATGGCGTATTCATCTTGAATCACGTGATCGGACGAGGCGGGCATAATAAAAAGCCTTCGTGATCATGACTGCAGATTATCCTGAGGCGTGCATACGTTCATCATGCACACTCGATCACGCATCCACACGCCGTGAATGTGTGTGTGTGTGTGTGTCAATTGTGTGTTTGTCCTGTGTTGTGCACCGAACTGCGTTCTTCGTGGTAGGTTCATTTTTGTACATGCATTTTTAGTGCACATCACGGTGCACACTCACACAGCAATCTGTTGATTGTCAGGAAATGTATTGCCATTATGTATAGACTATTGACTGCTGGAATACAGCATTCAGTCGCTTTTCGGATAGTCATTATGATAATGAATACTACAGCACCAAAAAGACGCCATCAAAATGTAACACAGCAAGATACCTGTTTCCTAATCAAAGACCCGGGGCCATAAAACTTGTCATCAGTGACAAGTTGTCTAGATGTGACAAGCTACTGAAATACTTGCATCTGATTGGCTGAGAGCAAATTTGTCAGAAATGTGGCAGTTGTCACTGATAGCAAGTTTTATGAAACGCACCTCATCTCAGCTGGCATCGCGCACCTCATACTGGCACTCATTGAAAAAATGTGATAAATCACAGGAAAAAACATAAGAAAATAAAGGTGAAATGTGTCTATGATGCGTTTTCTTACTTCAGCGGACATTGGTAGATGATGCGTCACTGCCAAGCTTATAGTCGATTCATGTATTATCTTTCGGACCCCCCCCCCCCCCCCCCCCCCCCCGTTGATTACACACACATTAATTCAGTTGACATGATTTATATTACAAACTTCTTAAGGAGTCTGAAGAAAAGTCCATGGGTCGAAGAACAACTAGGTTCATTGTCATCATATTATTAATCGTCTTCGAAATTGAATGGCGTCGACTGTTTTGGCATTACTTTTTTTTTGGGGGGGAGGGGGGATCAAAGACGAAAACGTTTGTGTGACCAGTATAGGGATTATAGTTTTGATTCAGATGGGTTTCACATTAATTGTTCACTTTTTGTGAAATAATACCAGGAAACCACTTGTAAGATAACGAAAAACATATAATTCTAAGAGGAATTGAAAGTTTAGTACTTGTAGCTCCATGGTTTGTTAGATGAAAATAGGTTTTGAAATGGCTGACATAAATATTGTCCATAATCAATGTGGTCCTCATAAAAGTTTGGGCCTCGATTTTTATCAGGACCATTTCATTTTTGGACATTTCAGCCATTTCAAAACCGATTTTCATCAATGAACTTTGCATCCCTCTGTGACTTGCATGCTATTTTATATGTCTCATTATCTCACACAAAAAAGTTTTAAAAAAAATAGTCTGAGCACTAAGATTGTATCATCCTTTACAGAATTATAGATTTTGCAGAATGTCCCCAGTCAACTATTTTGATAAGTGCTTCTATCGTGCAGTATTTTAATCAATAGACGACGCACCGCTAGTATTTTAGCATCACAACCGAATCTAATCAAATCAAATAAAATAAAAACAAATAAACTCAGATGGTTGTTAAAGAATAGCGTATATTCGGTGTTGATGCATTTTCCAGTGTTCTTAGGTATAGAACATATTGCGGCAACATGTGCATATACAAGTATATAAAATTCAGTTATCATCTGGCCTTCACTGTATATATTTCAATGTAAAGAAAATTTTCCAGAATAACCTGCAGAGACATGCCGCTGTAACTGAAACATACCTAATAGAAGTTTTCACAATGAGTGCCTGACAAAACACCAATAAACATTACAACCCAGTTTGTAGTCATTCTATCGTCACATTAATTGCAAAGAGTGAACTCGTCTCTTGCCATTCATTTTTGAGAAATAAAGTGTCATGCAGCGTTCAACTAATGTCCTCGATATACATTTGTTCATTGTTCCAGGGAGGTGAGACCCCGGTTCCCTGATTGTTCGTAGAGCGCGACCACCCGGAGAGGTATTTGTTGTTGTTCAGTTCCGTTTCATTGTAACTTTTTTTTTTTCAATGAATAATTATACTGCAAACAATTCTTTTCATCACTGCATTCCACTGCGGTGACAAGAGTTCACGCAATGATCTATCTTTACACATATCTCTCCTGTGAGAGGGAAAACAATAAATTGTTTGTCATATTTCTATGACACACGACGTGTATAACATTGTAAAATTTTTCCGTTCTTTGCGGCAAGCGACAGGAGTGTCTCAGAACTTCAGCGACAGTCGTCTGTGTTTTTAAAGAAGGGTTTCACTAACAAGACAACGTGTTAATGAATGATGGACAGTCATAGAAATGGGAATTATTCTCACGTTTTTAACTTCTTGGCATTAATGTACATAGCAACCATTATGCAAACGAGATAAATGATCACGGTGATGACATCATCTTACAAATCCTCCAATAGTATACCCAAAAATATTTAGGAAATTACAATATTATTCTACAATTTGTAAACTATAACCCAATTTATTGTAAAAGTCATCGCAAATAAAACGCAATATTGTATTAGGCTACTCTGAGAAAAAAAAAACAACATTTTTCTCCTTTAATTAAAAAACAGAAAAAAGACTTTCAATTAACACTTTAAGCAGGTCACATGACATGAAAGACATGTGAAGTGATTATTACTCCATTACCTCATCATATTTGCATATCTCATTTTTAGGATCGTATTACTGTTCTGTGAACATATAATAATTATATACAGCACTTTGGAATTGTATAACTTTTAATTTTCACGAAAGGCCTATACCATTTTCATTGTCTGATTTATTCTTTTTCTTTTCGTCTACTTCATACTTTTAGTGGATTCGCGCTTCAAATATACCACTGAAAGGAAATATTGGTACATAATATTTTGAAGTCAAGTGAGGAGAATCGCTGGCATTAAAGAGGCAATAGATTTAGCACAGTACAGCATTCTTCCTCTCTCTCTCTCTCTCTCTCTCTCTCTTACCCATCTCTCCTTCTCTACCTCCCCGTCTCTATCTCCCCTCTATCTCAATCTCTATTTCTCTCTCTCTATCTCTATTTCTATCTCTATCTCTATCTCTATCTCTATCTCTCTCTCTATCTCTACATCTCTATCTCTATCTCTATCTCTATCTCTATCTCTATCTCTATCTCTATCTCTCTCTCTATCGCTATCTCTATCTCTATCTCTATCTCTCTCTCTATCTCTATCTCTATCTCTATCTCTCTCTCTATCTCTATCTCTATCTCTATCTCTATCTCTATCTCTATCTCTATCTCTATCTCTATCTCTATCTCTATCTCTATCTCTATCTCTATCTCTATCTCTATCTCTATCTCTATCTCTATCTCTATCTCTATCTCTATCTCTATCTCTATCTCTATCTCTATCTCTATCTCTATCTCTATCTCTATCTCTATCTCTATCTCTGTCGCATAGTTCAACAGGCACTACTATTGTGATGTCTTGATTATATCCTCATAATACCATACAACTGTAACCATGGTAACACCTGGCTACTTTTTTTTCTTTACATAGGAAAGGCCTCAAGATAGACATTCCACCGCTTCTATTTGTACGGTACCCAATTCTTTTCCTCTTTTTTTTTCTTTCTCGGAGAGAGCGCTTACAGGCATTTACCGTACATGGTGTGTGTTCTTTAATTCTTCAGACAGCAAAAGTTCATCGCAAATGCAGCAGGGCTGTATATTGCCACCTTGACCCCATAAATATATTAGGTCGTAGAGCTAAAGGTCACGAGCAGATTCGAAGCGGAACGTGGCGCTTGTAATAAAACGAGAAGTAGCAAAATTTTATCGGCATAGTTCACCAATTACTTTTGACCATACTGTGCGATTCATTCATATAGCACTTCTACAGAAAGACTGCGCGAGAAAGATTTCAATAGTTTGTCGCCCGACTGAGCTTTTATAATCAGTCACCTCGCGCCCTGCCAGGTGAACTCGACTTCGACAATGGTATCAAAATACGCTCCAGTCTGAAGTATAAACAGCAGAAAACACTGGAGGACATGAAAAAAAGGGTTTCGACCGAGTGACAACAGTGAAGAAAAGAAGCGACCTTACATTGAAATGAGCAGAAAGATTGGCAGAGTGGTCTAAACAACTGGTTAGATCTCACGATGACATACATTTTTCTAGACGACGAGGTCACCATAAAGCTATCGAGTCAGGTGGGTCCTGTATTATGTTTACGAGAATTTCAGAATATTACAGAGAATGGGAAAATGTTAACGAGAATTTCAGAATAATTTACAGAGAATGGGAAAATGTATACGATGTAGTAAATGAGAATAGTAACATTCCATAGGCTATAGAAACAAAACCTCATGTAATTGGGCAGCTTGATGGTCGACAGGATAACCCTAAGAGGGCGTTAATAACATTCCAGAAATGTTATCCTTCATTTCCCACTGGTGAACATGTTGGTAGTTTGAGCAACGAACTAACACTTTTCTTATCTTATACTTCTAGATCTCTATTGGCTGATGATGAGCTTGGTGCCTGAAGGAGTATGAGAAGTATGCCATTCTATAACCAGATTTATGCCTCTCGTCTCAGTGTCCGTCCACTGTCTTAAATTCCCTGAGAGCGGGCAATGAACGAAGCGAAACAAAATACCGCTGGATCAAAACCAGAATGGCACAACCAATGAGTCACGTATACCGTGGAATGCAACCAGTCGGGCCTAACCACTGAATACCTGCAAGGTGACTGGATATAGATCACTTGAGGATTCCTCTCTTCCAAGCCATAGGTTTCTTCATAGTCACAAATCGAATGGTGATTTAGGCGTGGGTATCTTTTTCTTAGAATAGCTCGAGGTTCTATGCAAAGAAGCTTTATGGTTCTACTAAACACTTCTACGGTTCATTGCTCATCTGCTAGTTGTTGATGGCCACTCACAGTGGTGGATACAGAAGGGGGTGCACCACCCCCCCCCCTGTAATTTTGTTTTCTGTCTTTTACTTTAAAAAATAGAAAGATAAGAATGAAAGGGGGCGCTTGCATTCCCCTTACAACATGTTTTTCTTTTCTTTAAAGAAACAATTCTTGTCAGCCGATGCATTCCGTTAAGCCTTTCTTCTTCTTCTTCTTCTTCTTCTTCTTCTTCTTCTTCTTCTTCTTCTTCTTCTTCTTCTTTTTTCCGTTTGCCTATCAGCTGATCACCTAAACCCGGAAGTAGTAAACAAACTGTTTCTACACCCCCCCCCCCCCCCTTAGTCCCCTTTATGGCATTCCTGGATCATGTATCAGTCACACTCTTAGGAAATGACGAAAATGACGTAATAAAGAATGCATCACTTTATAGCGTGTGTAGGCGGTGATGTCAATGACCGGAATTTGCTCCAATAATTATTGTCTTGATTATCTCGAAATGGTTTTGTCGTTGCTTTTCTTATGCTGATAATCTGCTGTGTCGCTTTCTTCTTTCTTCTTTTCATGCTTGTAGATTTTTGTTGTTTTTTTTTTTACTTTTTCATTTAAAGTAAATCGTGCATAACTACAAGAGGCATAGCTTGCCCACGGCAAAGCAAATCCTTATTGGTTCACTTGCGTAAATTTTCTTGTGGCAATGGAAATGATAATTTTATGAAATACGATGGTATAGGCGTATGTTGTAACTCGATGCATGATTTAACCAAGGAGTATAATTATGGATGAGTATCCCTGTGTACAGAGGACCTGAGAACTTGTTCTTTCGGGGGTCTTGTGTGTACGATTGTGTTGCTGCAAGTCGGGGGGGGGGATACCAAAACATCCGAGTACATAACGGTGTATTGTGTACTTCTTATAAATGTATTCATAAAGCGCTGTGTTTTATACGTGCCTAGCAAATAATCAAGACACGGCTCCTATTCATGGTTTATTCCAGGGCTGCTGCTGTGTGATTGCAACTTGATATAAAGTACCATTGGAATGTGACCGCATTGTGTGTTTAAACTTGGTCTTAATCAGCCAAAGTCTGTTCTTTGCCTGCGGGAGGGAGGGGCGGGGGAGGCCTGTGATTTATCACTGTCATCTTAGAATTCCTGGATCCTCATGAATAATGGCCTCTTCGCACGCTGTAGTATTCCGCACTGACCCTTGCATACTCAATACTGTAGTTTTTATTCTTTCGATAATAGGAGCTTAGCATCCGATATAACGTAGCGTGTCTAATCATCTCGCCCACTCTCCTTTCTTTTTCCCTTCACACACACACACACACACACGCACCCTCACACATATTGACACACCCACACAAAGAAACACACACTCCCCTCATTTCCCTCCCTCGCTCCCTTCCAATTTTATTCCGATCTCCTTCCAGCGCTATGGTGCGCCATCTATTGACAGGATATACCATCAGCCAGCGATGTGCGGTTCAGAACCGCTGAGGATGTTTTCTTAGCAAATATTCTCAAGATAAAAGCGATAAGGGCTATAATCATAATCATCAGAAATTCCAAAAGCCTATAAAATCCCTGTAACATTCATAGATATCATGTATCCATGTATGTATACGTATGTATGTATGTATGCATGCATGTATGTATGTTTTTCTCCTTTGCAACTGTAACTATATAGCTGTGCCTGTGAGAAAAAGTGGTGTGCGCAAATGCTACTGTAGTCAATGTTGGGGTGAAGTGTACACGCAGTACTCTCTAACAAAATATTTAACATAAATCTTATGACAAGAAGGGCTTATTGGGTGTTCGAGGTTGATCCTGCATTCTGTTACACAAGATTTATGTTTTCTTAACAGTTTGTATTGTCAAAGTATGACATCATTATTCCCATTACCATCATCAACATTATTAGTATTATCATTATCACCATCACAGTGACTACACTTTGTTGCATTTTTAATCGAAACAGGCGCAATTTATTATCTGCAAGTGGCTGATAAAACTTCGCGATTTCACTGAAAAGGTATACCGCGCCGAACCGAGTCTAAAAGACAGTTTTGGCTTTCCGAATTTTTTTTTTTCACCGCAGTTGAGTAAACATGAACATTTCGACCATTTTTATCGCAGCTAATAAGACTGATAACAAACAAACTATCACAAAATATTTAGGTTTTATGACTGACCAAACTGGTCGTTTCTCTATGTTTTCTGAACAGAAGAAAGCAGTACACCACAGGTTTTCATATCCACAAATTTGGGACAGGAGGAGAAATGAAAAATTCTCATTATTTTGATAATGTCTTTCTAAAAAGACAGCGTCGGCTTCAGCAGCATCATCAACGCGGGAAGTCGGGGAATTCTTTGCACAATATGGTACCTCTACAACGTATTCCATTCCCTCAAGGTTGAGCATGCGATTGGAGACGTAACCGGGCAATATCATCCCCCCCCCCCCTCCTCTGCTAAATATTCGTTAGTGAGAAGGTTAGAGTAAAAATTAGGGTTGGGGTTAATTCAGTTCAGTTCAGTTCAATTTCATTTCTGCATTTTTTCAAGGAAATTATACATGAAAATCACAACACGTATATCTGACAATACAATAGGAAAAACAATATTACGTACATCGATATGATCGCCACAATCTTAAGAATTTGAACATAAAAATAATGAGACCAAAGAATCGATGATTCCAATCAAATAAAGAGGAAGAAAAAACACGAGAATGCCGTCTTTAAGTACGTGCTTGATAGTGATAACAGCTTCAGAGTCTCAAAAAGGAAATAAGAAACATAATAATACTTGTATACAAAATGGGCAATTTCCCAATGAAATGTTTTATGCTAGCTTTGTGGTCTCCGCAAGGGGACGTCAGTGGGGGAAAAGAAATTGAAAAGAAAAAAAGCAACATGTGCAGAGCAGTGAATTAATTGCAATGAAGTTGGTCGTCGCTTATTTTGTTTTCTGTGAACCTTGCAGGCATATACCATAAGAGGGCGCTATATTGATTCACCTGCATTGCTGGATCTTCTGCAGTTGCTGCATCCTATATGGCGTTGTAAGGGGTGGTTAATTTTCTCGTATAGCAGGAGCAGTACTATGATCGAGCGATAAAGGCAGCTTGGCATACAGGAATTTGAATTGGTACAACATCCTTCTGACACGTAACATGGAGGCCTTGTCAGACTCTAAAAAAATATAATTATCAGTTACATGAATGCAAACAGAACTTTCATGCAGGCCTGCACACCTTTTAATCGATAATGCACTGGCAAGATTATTACCATGAGGCACGTTTTTGCTGTTGATATGAGTATATTATTATCATTTGAGGCGGTTGTGAGAGGTTGTTAGATTGAGGAACATCACATTTTGCAACACAATTATTTTGTCCAAAGTGATGGAAAAATCATTTAGTAGGGTTTCCATTATTTCATATAATTTGCATATTTTGTGATTTTCGGCCGATATCCCTGATTTGTGAAAACGCACAACTTCAAAAGTTCACAGCTCGCTAATCATAATTGATACTTCAACAAGCCAGTTCGCAATTTCACTTTGCTCATGAACAGGAAAGGGGTAATTTGCAATAAAAGGCACATTGTTTTTTTTATTCACCGAGAGAAGCATCTGTGTGTAATGTTTATTTTATGTAATCCTAGTATAAGGGTGCTTGCTAACACAGTTTATTTAAGCCTTGTATTTGACAATAATATAAAGTGATACCGGGTACGTGTTAAATAAAATGCATTTGGGGTATACAATAATGACATGTGGATGCTTACTCATTTCATTTGTAGCTTTGCGGACTTTCCGTGTTGAATAAACACCTGTAAAATAGTTCTTCTCCGACCGAAATGACAAAAGTGAACAGAAAAGCAAAGTCAATGAAAGATTCAATATTTCGTGTCATATCCAGGTAGACCAACTTGGCTCGCTCCAGTCCTGTAATGCGGATAGTTCTTTTCAATCTCCTGGTCTGAGGTAAAAAGGGAGACTAGCCAGAGGCAAAAATACTTCTTATGAATTTAATAGAAGGCTTCTCTAGCCTCCAGAAGAAGTGTATTTTTCGAAAAATTCACTCGTATCAACCATTCCTAAGATTACTCAGAAGTTCTTTCAAAGCTTTTTTAGAGAGTATGACGACAAACAGGTATGCAATAATGCCATTTTCATTCACTTCTAAGGTATAACTCCATCATCATCATAAAGACCAAATGTGATGAGACCTTTCCAACGTAATCTGACTTGCTGCATACCAAAGAATATTTTGGTTATTCATTTTTATCCTGTAACCTTCTTTGTGCTTGAGCCAATATCTCAAATTGACAAGAATGAAGTTAATTCGTTTTGCATCAAATTCTTCAATTGTATTTTTCAACTTTCTCCAACTCTTTTTTAATCTTTAATACGACAAGGTGATGGACCTGACGAAGGTCCATGCTATCAGTTTTGCGACCTTTAGGTGGGAGAGAGAGGGGGAAGACTTAATTGTGAGACTCCTTTTATAAATTGAAAGTTGCCCATTACTAATAAAAGATTTAGCGTTGCTTCCTGGCTCTCTTCTTCATGAAACGACATGTTAGGTGCTAAAATAGCCGATGCTAAAATATACATGAATTTGCCTTGCCAAACTCAGAGTTGAGGTACTGGTTATTGCCGTTTTACAAGCTTCATCTCTAAAATATCAACATGAAGAAAAAAACCCGAAGAAAATAGAATTACATTGTGAAGGCTACCCGTACTTGCTTTGACACGTGCTATAATGAAAGAATCATTTTTAAGTGAGTGCGTACGTTCGGATTGGCAATGGTAGAGGAAGGGCAAACAATAAAACAGAAGGAACAAAAGACATCAAGCTCTACCAAGGAGAACGAAAAAAAAAAGGAAATGGATAAAACTAACAAACAAATAAAAAGATGCACTTTTTTTCCTTTGCGGTTTTCATGCATTCGTAATGTTGGTTTCGATACTTTCTCTATTGTCTTTGGTTATCAAAGAACGTTCAGGGTATTTTTTTCTCATTTTCTCCTCACGAAAAGCGTTTCTTTTGTCAGATAGGGCAATTTGTTTTTCTTATCGGTACTCATAAAGTGAGGTCATTGAGAGGAGCAAACTACGATTTTTTTTTTCTGCTATTCAAAAAAAAAAAAAAGAATCTTTCTCAAATTTCTATAGCTTCCGAAAAAAACAACTTAAAAATTAAAAACTTAAAAAAGTTTAAGTGAGGACCCGCTGAATTAAAACAGAAATCTGGGGGGGGGGAGGGGGCGTCTACACTGGCACAGCCTCCTTAAAGCCTCCCAATGCATTTGTTGCCATGGTTACCTCGTGTATCAAAACCACGCTGCTCAATTGCCTTTCTTCTCCTAAGTACATTTGCTTCACCGAAGGATGGCGTTGTGACCAAAAGCAACCAAAATGAGCGTAAGAAGGAGAGAAAATAACTCGTGAAGCAACAGCAAGACAACTTTTGTCTCCGGTCTTCCATCACCAAATTTTAGTAATTATTATTGCATTGCTATCTATCCGATGGGGGTTCAATATTATATCCTGCATCTTAGGTGTTTTCTTTATATACATAGTAGGCTACCAACGGGTTTTTGCAGTCTTTTGTATATCATGCACGTATTGGTCCGTTGAGACACGCCGAGTGCTCGCAAGGACAAACTTAACCAAAGGTCTGTAGCACAACTGTAAGTTATGTTTGCCCTCGGTACACGCAATAATTTATAATTGTTTCATCGTGAATTATTTTCATCTGAGATGAGATGAAGGAAGAAATGCCATCAAATCAATCTATTGTCTGCATCGAGTGCCCTGAGAGTAGGGAATTGCATTAGATTGACCCGTTCCATACGGGAACCTGGTGGCCTGATCATAATGAGTACTAAGTATATCAATACATAGAGATATCGGATTTCAGCATCGAATTGGTTAATAGGCGCGTCTATTGGTTGATTCACTTCATTAGCCTAATTTCATTTAATGGATTAAAACAAGGGGAGGGTTAGGTTATCAACTAATGAAAGCAACTACATGAAAACAGAGTTTAATGAGACAACAACGTGATTGACCCACATTGTACAGTGCTCATACATGGAGAATAATCATTAGAAACAAAATGACCTTGGGTGATTACACCTTCTGAACCGGGGGGGGGGGGGGCACTTCTATTTCCTATTAACAGGAATACATAGGATGCCACTTTTGTTTTTTTGCTTGCCAGCTGAAGAAAGTCGGAAGTGGTACCAGAAGTTGCACTGAAGGCCTTTTTGCTTGTTAGATGATGAAACCCGGAAGTGACACCAGAATTATGAAGTGCCCCCCCCCCCTACTTTTGAAAACGTGGCGCCGGCCATGTCTGCAGCAATTAACAATACGTCTTCATCCTCGTCTATCTCATACTCTGTCCATCTATTTCTCCCTCCCTCCTCCATTCTTTCGATTTCTCTCTCCCTAGTTCTATTCTGTCTTTCCCTCTCCTCGCCTTACATTTTGTCATATTCATGACAAGGAATGACGCCTCCGCTTAAAGGCGTAATTTACCATTTGCAGATGAAACAAAAACCCAGCATTAGTGCTTTAAAATAGTTCTGAAATGTGAGTTAGGGGCAGAAACAACCACTGTAAAAATTTGAATCCATATAATCGATGTTAAACATACTGAAATACACAACATGTGAACAATAGTTATAATAAATATGCTTCCGGACTAAACCATCTACAGTTATGGTTTGATGAGAAAAACACTGATATCTCGTTACATTTTAGGCTTTAATGTGAAAATTGTATATGGTAGGGTGTTTGTTGATACAACAGACATACACCATATGCATCAAATGTGATATCTCGACCATTTTTTTTATCACTGCTCCCAAAGGTAAATAGGACCTTTAATGTTCTCACTCGACAAAAACTCTTAGTCCCACCAGATCTATACACGTGAAGTCAACTCAGTAACTTACACCATTTTCTATCCTTGCAAAGTGCTGCGAAACTTATGACCATGGAGCTACTTAGCTGCATGATGCGACATAGGACAAGGTCAATCACGCTTGAAAGAGATTTGAAAAGGAGCTCTTTCCATGTGCTTCCCTAGTCTGGTTTCCAGACCCTTTGCCAACTGGACTCCCGCGACGAAGTCGCAGCCTTTGCAGGACAAAATCACTTTAAACTATACTAGTTTTCGACGTTGAGGGCGTTAATATCCTGAATAGCAAAATAGTATGGGCAGAGGGTCTGGAAGCCAGACTAGTGCTTTCCCAGCTTATATCCTGAACTCAGACCAGCAAGACCTTGCAAATTTCTCGCATGAAGCTGCCGACGCGCAACATTGCAAAATTTCATTTTCTGACATGACAACGAAAAAAAACACACACACACACTTCTTCACTGAAATCAAAACAGCAAGTTGTGGATACATTTGAGTAACCTGGGAATATGCATTGGAGCGGAGAGGATCCTGAAGTTGTTAACTCGCGGACAAATAAAATGTAATGTTTTATCAAATAATCATGGACAAACCAAAGGGGGTGCGTATCTCATCAACATCCATTTATTTAATGTTACATGATCGATAACTTTGTGCTCACTCTGACTTGTAAATTTTTTAAACAAGTTCCAAAACTTTCGTATCCATCTATGTAGATTTTTGTGGCTTTGTTTGATGTAATTTCTTTTAAAGGGAATGTATAGTACTGGTGGAGACGAGGATTGGGCCTTTATCTTTTTGCGAGACACCATAAAGCCACTTATGAATGACTACAGAGCATAGCATTCTAGAGGAATTCAAAGTTTAATTGATGAAAATGGGTTTTTGGATGGCTGAGACATCCAAAAACAAAGTAAAACAAAGCGATTGTAATTAAAGGTGGGTCCCACCTTTTATTAGGATCGCTCTGTTTTGGATATCTTAGCCATTTCAAGCCAATTTTTATTAAATAAATGTTGAATTCCTGTTAAAATTACATGCTCTTTCACATTTCATAAGAGGCGCCTCATTATCTCACCAAAATGTTAGAACACTGAAGTAAGGTATCAACCAAATAATACGATCCCTTTAAGTCAAAGCCGGCACTTTCATGAGGTGAACTAACCTTTTAATTTACACCATGCAGCAATTTAAAATAAAGCATTGTGTGCAATTAACAAGTAATTCCTAGGTATAGCAGATGACAGTCGCAAAATCAGAATAATCATAAAGAGAGGAAAAATATTGAAGGATGAATATTCAAATAACATTTGCAGAAGGTGCCATTTCAAAATTATGTCCCGCATAAATGTGAAGGAAAATCCCTAGATTACGTATTATGAGTTTGCCCTTCCCGCTCTGTGGGAGCAACATTAGCTGCAAATCTACTTTCCCACTGCAGCTGAAAAACGAAACATTTAATCCACTCATGAAGCAATGTGTCAATGAATTCAACCACATCAATCTATCTAATGTCTGAAAGGAAAAAAAAATGTATTAAGATAAAAGTATGCTATGCTGAATTGATTTAATCAAATGAAAAGTGTATGGTCAACTGTTTTTCTTTTTATTGAATTGTAGTGAGTGTACTTCCCTCTGCTTTCAATTATACTCAGAGCAATAAAAAAAACTTAAAGCGACTATTTGTCATTTACTGATGGTAAAGACCCACCTTTAGTGCTTCAAAATAGTTCTAAAATGTGAAATAGAGATGGAAACAACAAACGTTTAATGTAAATCAGTATAAGTAACGTTAGATATTGTTAAATGATACATTAACTGTGAGCAATTGTTTAATCAAAATTGTTTCTAGAATAAACCGTCTAGAGTTATGGTTTATTGAGAAAATTAGTGATATCTCCTTACATTTGCGGCTTTATTGCCAAAATTTCTATAGTTATGGAAGGACGTTCTCTGATAAAACTGAACTATATACATGCATATGCTTCAAACATGTTAATTCAAACATCACTGCTCCCAATGGTAAACATGTCTATCACATATTTTCATGCAATAAAGAACACCTATACCTTGAACACGTTATCAAGGCCATCTATCAAATATATTAAAAAGGATCCATTTAGATAATTGCCAATTAGTAGAAGATATCAAATATGGATTTATATATACCGGTAAGATGCCTTTGATGAATGCATACTGGAAGGCCTACATCAAATTAAATATTGTATGTGTTCTGAGTTTGTTAGTGGTATCCAAACGTGTGCAAGTTATGTTATCATGCTTAGTCCCCATATGATTTGTAATTAAGCTTTGTAAATTATCATGGAAGACACACAAATGTCTGGTATCTTTTAATCTTTCAAATATCCCACTCTCAAGTCGCCCTCTTAAAACGGGGCAACTGTACGGTGAAGTGAGTGGTGACTTTATAGGATAGTAACAACACTCATACAACGTTAAATCCCAAACCTTGGTGACACTTGGTGACATTTGCTCCTGCGACAATTTTTGCTCAGGTCTTATTTTCTCCAAGGACTTAGGATAAGGATTAGTGTTATGATAGGATTTTAGGTTTAGTTTGATGAGAGGATTAGGGTTAGGGTAATGTTTGTGGGTAGAATTTATGTTTGGCCTATGCGTGCAGATATTTCATGGGAGCAATCCTGTAGCGGGAAGGAATGTCTTGGAGCCACAGTCTAGTGGTGCTCCCGCATGACTGTGTAGGTGTGTGGGCCGTTTCGGGGGGGGGGGGGGGGTAGGGTTGAACTTCGGAAAAGATATTTTGACTTGTTCATGTCACTGGTTTTAATATAATTAATATCACTGGGTTGATAAATCATCTGTTTTGTGCATCATTAGATTTTGTTAGACAACCAGACAACAGAAAACATTGCTGGAACTATGTGGGCATATTGACATATCGAGAACAACGGCGTGGAAATAGGATGCCAAATGTTTAAATATATTTAGAAGGAACATGCTAAAGGAATTACAAGATCTCCGGACTCCCCTCCCCCCCCCCCCAAATAAAAACAAACAAACAAACAAACAAACAAACAAGCAATTAATCAAATTAAACGAAAATCAATGCAATTGATATAGTCGGCAAACAGACGAATTTGTTGTTTTCTTCTTATAAGCCTGACCGATACCTAACTTGAATTTTATTCGTACCATTACGGCAAAGTAATGCTTGCTCCCGTCTACCGGAATCCTTACACAACAGCATCTGCCTGCTATAGGGGCTGAAAGTACTGAAATGATGCCTATTAGAATGGCTGATAGATACATTTGATTCTTTGACCACGACCCTTAACCTATTATAATTTCACTAGGATTTTGACGGGTCCATTACGACTTGCACATGCAGAGCGAGACAGATTCCAGTAGGTTACGTAGTGGGTTGTTTTTATACAAAATGTATAGGTTCACACAAACAGAAACAAATCCCGAAAACATACATACGCACCATCACATACACTTTTTTCTTTTTCCTTGATATTTATGGATTTCATTCAAATCATTCATGTATTAGCCCATTCTGGGTGTAACATGAACAAAAGCAACGGCGTAGCCAGGATTTCATCTTAGGGGGGGGGCGGTTAGTCTGCGAGGGAGCGAAGCGACCGAGCCCGAGCGAGCGGAGCGAGCGAGGGGGGGGGGGGAGGGTGTGGGAGGGGGGTGTCCCCCCTCCCACGGTAAGAACTTTTTGCATTTTGATGTTGTAAATGGTGCAATTTGATGCATGCTTTTGCGCGTTTTATCGACGTGAAACAGTCCCACTTGTTTAAGGTAGCAGTTTATTTTGATGTAGATTATTATTGAACAATTTGCCTATAAAATGGTATAATTTAAATACACTTCTTGTATCAATTTTTTTCACTGAATATCATGAACGCGACTGAACCCGAGCAAGCGGAGCGAGCGAGGGGGGAGGGGAGGGTGTGGGAGGGGGTGTCCCCCTCCCATGGTGAGAACTTTTTGCATTTTGATGTTGCAAATGGTGCAATTTCATGCATGTTTTCGCGCGTTTTATCGACGTGAAACAGTAACATTAGTGTAAGGTAGCAGTATATTTTGATGTAGATTATTATTGAACAATTTGCCTATAAAATGGTATCATTAAAATAATCTTCTTGTATTAATTCTTTTCACTGAATATCATGAACGCGACTGAACCCGAGCGAGCGGAGCGAGCGAAGGAGGAGGGGGAGGGTGTGGGAGGGGGTGTACCCCCTCCCACGGTGAGAACTTTTTGCATTTTGATGTTGCAAATGGTGCAACTTGATGCATGTTTTTGCGTGTTTTAACGAGTTGAAACAATCCCACTTGTTTAAGGTTGCAGTATATTTTGACGTAGATTATCATTGAACAATTTGCCTATAATATGGTATGATTTAAATACACTTCTTGTATTAATTCTTTTCACTGAATATCATGAACGCGACTGAACCCGAGCAAGCGGAGCGAGCGAAGGGAGAGGGGAGGGTGTGGGAGGGGGTGTCCCCCCTCCCACGGTGAGAACTTTTTGCAATTTGATGTTGCAAATGATGCAATTTGATGCATGTTTTTGCGCGTTTTATCGACGTGAAACAGTAACATTAGTGTAAGGTAGCAGTATATTTTGATGTAGATTATTATTGAATAATTTGCATATAAAATGGTATCATTTTGAATAATCTTCTTGTATTAATTCTTTTCACTGAATATCATGAACGCGACTGAACCCGAGCGAGCGGAGCGAGCGAAGGGGAAGGGGGAGGGTGTGGGAGGGGGTGTCCCCCCTCCCACGGTGAGAACTTTTTGCATTTTGATGTTGCAATGGTGCAATTTGATGCATGTTTTTGCGCGTTTTATCGACGTGAAACAGTAACATTAGTGTAAGGTAGCAGTATATTTTGATGTAGATTATCATTGAACAATTTGCCTATAATATGGTATGATTTAAATACACTTCTTGTATTAATTCTTTTCACTGAATATCATGAACGCGACTGAACCCGAGCAAGCGGAGCGAGCGAAGGGAGAGGGAAAGGTGTGGGAGGGGGTGTCCCCCCTCCCACGGTGAGAACTTTTTGCATTTTGATGTTGGCAATTATGCAGTTTGATGCATGTTTTTGCGCGTTTTATCGACGTGAAACAGTAACATTAGTGTAAGGTAGCAGTATATTTTGATGTAGATTATTATTGAACAATTTGCATATAAAATGGTATCATTTTGAATAATCTTCTTGTATTAATTCTTTTCACTGAATATCATGAAAGCGACTGAACCCGAGCGAGCGGAGCGAGCGAAGGGGGAGGGGGAGGGTGTGGGAGGGGGGTGTCCCCCCTCCCACGGTGAGAACTTTTTGCATATTGATGTTGCAAAATGGTGCAATTTGATGCATGTTTTTGCGTGTTTTAACGAGTTGAAGCAGTCCCACTTGTTTGAGGTTGCAGTATATTTTAGTGTAGATTATTATTGAACAATTTGCCTGTATTTAAATACACTTCTTGTATTAATTCTTACACTGAATATCATGAATATCATGACCATACAATATTGAATCAAAATTGTAGTCTACAGACCATCATGGTGAATTGAACGTGAAAGCCTCCTATATAATGGCGGCTGTATGCGTATTACAGCTATGATTGTCCTCTCTCCTTTTTTCTTTCCTTTTTTTTCTTGGGGGGGGGGGGTAGGTGAATGATCTGTTTACAAAACAGTCCCGAGATGAGATTATATAAACTTCAGTAACAGTTTACGAGTATTCACTTACTTCCCTCACAATCTGTGTGTATGAAACTTAGAATGCATTTGCAATGTGTGAAATTTCAAGACTGCTCACATCTAACGTGAATTGTAAAGGACAGAAGTTATTTTTCTGTCACATCTGTATATTCCAGTTTATCACATTTAATCCAGGTACTTGCCCGATACTATCCTCATGGGGCAACTATGAAACCTGGATAGCTCTTTTATATTGGGTTTTACTTATTCTTGTACTCTTAGTACCGATAAATTTGTCAAAGTATTTGTGTACACCAATCTTTACTACACCTCGAAGTCCCGCAATTCCTTTTCACCCTCACACGGCCTCCATCCCTAGCACCCCAGATAAGATCTGATTCTTATACATTGAGAAACGCATTTCTGACCTTTCTATTCGATACATAAGATTGCTTATTTTCGAAAGTAAATATTCTCAGACTTCGCACACCAGCTGTGAGGATGAGGAAGGGAGAGTATAGCTTGTCAGGTGTGTTGTATGCAAGAGAGGGCAATAGTTCTGGGGAGTGTGACCAGCAAGTACGCCTTATCTCTACTTTCTTCGTTGTACATTGTTTTCTTTTTTTTAAGGGGGGGGGGGTTGAACTCCACTCACCTTCCTGCACAGTTGCTTGAACTAGAGGTTGGCATTCTGTACACACATGTAGCATGTCAGCCGTAATTACGCCGGAATTACTTATGTAACACTCAAATGCGCTCATACACTCACATCGTATACAATGTTATTCTCCCGTTCATACTGTCATTCTCCCGTACACAATGTTATTGCAGAATTGTATTTTATTCTTATCCTGGAATACTGATGATACTGAAATGTATTTTTGAGATAAGATAAGTTTTGACGTTGGCATTTGCTTTCGTTCTGAACAACAGAACACCTCTAAGAAAAGCTCACACGAAGTCTGTATTATTTACTGAAACCGCGAGGGTTTTTGTCCACAGCATCTCTTTCATGTGCCTTCATATATTTTTGTACTCTGGATACCCATAAATCTGTGAAAGTATTTGTGTACACTAAATTCTAATTCACTTCGAAGTTCTATAATCCCTTTGCAGATGTGTGGTATTGTACGGAAGGACAATAGTTTTGGTTGAGTGTGAGCATCGAGTACGCCTTTATCTCTTTCTTCCACATACATCGTACTCTTTTTCTTGATTTGAACTCCACTCACCTTCCTACGCAGTTGCTAGAATTGGAGGTTGGCATTTTGTACACACAATATGTGGCATGTCAGCTGTATTACGCCACTTATGTAACAGTCCTCATTCAAATGCGCCAGTACACTTATCTGTGTACACAATGTTATTCTCCAGTTCACAATGTCATTCTCCGATACACAATGTTATTACAGAATTGTATTTTATTCTTAAGCTGGGCACCATGGTGAAAGGAATAGAAAGCCATCAATGTAATGGCGGCTTTATGTGTATACAGCTATGAGTGCTTTTTTTTTGGGGGGGGGTGGGGGTGGGGGAGGTGATCTGTTCACATTTTTGTACCAGTAACATCAACTTGAAAATCAGTTCCGAAATGCATGTAATAGACGAAATATTTCATTATATATAAAATTATGTGATTATGTAAACCTCAGCAACAATTAATGAGTATTCACCTACTTCCCTCATAATCTATTTGTAACATGTGAAATTTGAATCCAGGTAGCTGTTCACATTATTGAATTGTAAGGAGCAGAAGTTATCTTTCTTAATATCTGCATACTCCCGTTTATTATACTTAATTCTGGTATTTGCCTGGTACTGTACCCTCATGGGGCTTTGGAACCTAACTTTGGTCCCTTTTATAGTGTGCCTTCAATTACTTTTGTATTCTTAATACCCATGAAATTGCTAAAGTATTTGTGTAAACTATACTTTAATTCACCTCGAATTTTTGCAATCCTTTTCACCCTCACACGGCCACCTTCACTGGCACTCAAGAAAAGAACCGATTCTTACACATTGAGAAACGAAATTCTGACGTTTTTATTCAATACATAGGTTTGCTTATTTTCAAAACTATATATACTTTCAATTTTCACACACCAGCATTAATCGCGGTAAGGTTTGTTGAGTGTCATTGAAGGGTGGAATGCTGTGGCGATGAGGAAGGGAGAGTACAGCTTTGCAGGTGTGTGGTATGCTCGAGAGGACAATACTTCTGGTGAAGTGTGAGCATCAAATACGCCCCTTTGATATCTACTTATACATTGTAGGCCTACACTGCTTCGGTTTGAACTCCACTTACCTTCCTACACAGATGTTAGAATTATCGCTAGGCTTGCATTCTGTTCACACATGTAGCATGTCAGCCGTAATTACGCCACTTATGTAACAGTCCTCATTCAGATGCACTCGTACTCTCTCTAATCAGCGTACGCAACGATATTCTCCCCAGTCATCGTCCTCCAACATGAATGTTAACAACTGGTAGTTTTAGAAATGTTATTTTAGCCTTATGTCCATACATGGGCATTCGGAATGCAGAATGCCGAAGTTTTGTAACCACAGTGAATAATTTGTTCTCTGTCCAAGATGCTTACGATTATCTAAATCACACAAGAGAGTGTTACCAACGAATTTAAACCACTGTGTTAGGTTGCCAAGCAACTCTTTTTTTCCGGAACTTATGTCAATTCCTCACTTCTATTCTTTTTATAATTATTATCATTGTGTAATTTCCTTGGTACCCACAGGCCATCTGGAGCCACCTTTCATGTCACTTGCCGAAAATGTCCTGACATACTTGCATAGTTCGTTTTGTATACGTTGACTCTAGTATACGTTGACTCTGGTTCCCAGTAGACACAGCATTTTTTTTTCTCTCTCTCTCTTTAGTTTCGCACATCACAGACATTTAAGATGTCAAACTCATCAGTACTGCCCTCTACAGGTGCCTTCGTGGACACAAGCAACGAACATCACGTTCACCCTTTGATCCACAATACAATAGACACAGCATTCAATTCAATTAATGATGATGACTTTTTTGATACGGCCGGGCCTTCTTTGGCAGAATGTGAAGCAAATGTCACTCAAAATGATACTTTTTTTGATAATCATGTTTCAGATAGTTTTAATTCATTGTCGCAAGAATTTGAATATGATTTTGACGTAGAAAACCAATTACAAAGTCCATCTTCTGAATATCTCACTCTCAACCAGTTTAATAATGTTGTTAAGGAGTATGATGATACCACCTTTTCTCTTATACATTTCAACATTAGAAGTATTAATAAACATTTTGAAGAATTGCAGTTGTTTTTGAATAAACCCATCAGGCAAAAATTCTCAGTGATAGGCTTGACCGAAACCTGGCTTTCCCAGGATTCAAGTCTTCCATACGTTCTCGACGGATATGATTTTGTCGTTAACAACAGGCAACATAGGGTGGGTGGGGGCGTTGCGTTATACGTTTCACAAATGTATGATTATGTAGTTCGTGATGAGCTTAACAGCATGACTGATTCGATTGAATCTCTTTTTATTGAAATATCTGTTCCTGGCAGTAAGAATATTATCATAGGTGTAGTATATAGACCTCCTAATACAAACACTAAATCATTTTTAGATTATTTTTCGGATTTGGTGAAGAACCCAATTTTTATTCACAAAAAATGCTTCATAATGGGAGATTTTAATATAGACTTATTAAAACAAAATAATATGTCACAAGATTTTTTGGAAATATTTTTATCTGCTTCTTTTTTGCCTTTGATATCTAAGCCCACACGAATAGTTAATGAATCTGCCACCCTTATTGATAATATTTTTTGTAATATTCTTCCTCCTCCCGATTCCCTTATACTACTTTCAGATATAACAGACCATTTCCCCATCTCTACTAGTTTCTCTTTAAATGATAGTATTGATAATAAATATGGTTGTTTATTGAGACGAAGAATCACTCATGAAAACATAGCCAGTCTAGGTGCTAGTTTAGACATGACAGACTGGTCTTGTGTCTTTGATACAAATGATGTAAATTTGTCTTTTGAATATTTTATGCAGAAGTTTCTTCGACTCTTGGATATCAATATTCCAAAACGTAGACAAAAACAATCTGATTATAAAAAAATACCTAGGCTCCCATGGATCTCTAAATCACTTTTACGTTCAATAAACAGAAAGAATAATTTATATTATAAATTTAAAATGAAACCTACTGAGCAATTGAAACTTAAATATACTAGTTATAAAAATACGTTGACGAAAATTATACGTATAGAAAAGAGAAAATATTATACCAAGCAGTTATATTTGTATAGGCATGATATGCAAAACACATGGAAGGTTTTAAAGCAAGCAATGAATATATCAAATGATAAATGTAATATTACTAAAATTAGGTTTGAAGATGAAATCATTGAAGATTCTCATCAGATTTGTAATATTTTGAATAATCATTTTTCTTTAATCGGGGAAAACCTTGCAAGCAATATACCCCATTCAACGAAACATTTTACAGAATTTTTAGGTCCACCAAATTCTAGTTCAATGTTTCTTAGTCCAACATATAAGCAGGAGATAATTAATATTGTTTCAGATTTTAGTTCTAAAAAAAGTGCTGGACATGATGACATCAGTAATTTTCTTTTGAAGGGGGTAATATCTTCAATTGCGGATCCTTTAGCTCACATATTCAATTTATCTCTTTCCAATGGCATCGTCCCTGAGAGCATGAAAATAGCAAAAGTTATTCCTTTGTTTAAAAAAGGCGACAAATTAGATGTTAATAATTACCGACCGATTTCTTTGTTATGTACATTGTCCAAAATTCTTGAAAAAATCGTTCATAAAAGAACTATTACTTTTTTTAAATTCAATCATATACTTTCAAATTCTCAGTTCGGATTTAGAGAAAAACACAGCACAACACATGCATTATTAACTTTTGTAGAAAAAGTGGCACACGCTATTGACAGATCTTCGCATCTAATAGGTTTGTTCCTGGACTTCTCCAAGGCCTTCGACACCATTAATCATGATATTTTACTTGATAAATTACATCATTATGGAGTGCGTGGGAAGGCCTTGGAGTGGTTCAGGAGCTACCTCATGAACAGGAAGCAATATGTCTCTTTGAATGGGTATAATTCACAAATGTTGAATATCAAATGTGGGGTCCCACAGGGAAGTTTATTAGGTCCGCTTTTGTTTCTTGTTTATATAAATGATTTTTGTAGGTCATCAGATGTTCTTTCCTTTATTCTCTTTGCGGATGACTCAAATTTATTTTTTTCGCACAATAATCCTCTTACTCTTGTAAATACAATAAACTCTGAATTAGAAAATGTCGCCGAATGGATAAAGGCAAATAAATTATCTCTCAATCTTCAAAAAACAAAATATATGTTTTTTAGCAACTCTATAGAGAAACCACCTGTCGACATTGTTTTTGATGGGACTCCACTGGAAATTGTTTCCCATATTAAATTCCTGGGAATAACAGTTGATAATAAGCTTTCATGGAAATTCCATATTGATAGTATATGTAAAATTATTTCAGGAAATATTGGTATAATCAACAAGGTTAAATTTTGTCTTCCTTTGTCGTCCCTTATTACATTATATTCATCTCTCATATTGCCATACTTAAATTATGGTATTCTTGCTTGGGGAAACACATATCAAACATTCTTAGATAAATTACTTTTATTACAAAAGAAGTCACTCCGTATTATATGTCATACTGCATTTCTGTCTCATACTGACCCGTTATTTTTTGAAAACAAAATATTGAAAATCAAGGATTTGTATCTGTATAACCTAGGACAATTTATGTTTAATTATGATAAAAAAAAATCTTCCAAATATATTTGAAACAATGTTTCCAAGAAATCAGTCCGTCCACAATTACCCAACGAGGCGTTCGAATGAGTTTCATTTGCCCTTTTTCAGAACTCTTCTGGCCCAGAACACCTTTATTTATGATGGGCCAAAGTTTTGGAACTCACTTCCTAATGATATTGTAACAGTGCGAACTTTGAATTCTTTCAAGAATAAATTGAAATTATTTTTATTGAAATCTTATAACATATTACCGAACTAGGTTTGTTTCATTAACTCAATTAAGTTATCACTTATTTTTATGCATTAATCATTACACATCAATTATTTTCTATCATGAGAGTAAAATAATCTGTCGAATATAAGTTCTCCTCAAATATGACAGTCATCGAACAATGCATCATTGTGTCTATTCTTTGCTTTTAATATGTCCGCGCTTTTGTAGTTTTTCTGGTATATGTACCCAATCCTTATATTCACAATATCATTCAAGGGTGCGTATTACTACTCCTATACGTCCTGGAAATCTGTTTGCTTGTGTCCACGATGGCGTGTTTTTTTTTTTCTTTTTTTTTCGTTCTTTCCTGTTATTTCATTTCTTGTCAGTTGACATTGGTTTCTTCGATTTTGTTTCATATATTTGTTTGTAGTTTCATGAAGCCATTATTTGCTTTTTATGTATATATTTCTGAGGGTCCCATATCGTACAAGCTTGGCTTTTTAGTGGGACCCTCCATTTCCATTACCATTCGTGTAATATGCATATGTATATACCTTGTAAATGCAATTATATGTCGTTACTCATCATCACATGTATCTTGTTGATGTACGTTTATCGAAATTACTACAATTTTGTTTTGTTTATGCATTGAATATAATTTCTCCTGTTTATTTAATGGAAATGAAAATAAAGTTGAACTTGAACTTGAACTTGAACTTGAACGCTGTCTGTTCAGCAATCAAACAGAAAAAGCATGCACACGAGGTTGTAGATAGGGGCATATCCCCTCCCACACGAAGGGGATTTTGCGTTTTCAGACCTGAAATTCAGCGATCTGGTGCAAATTTTTGGTGCAATACTTTTTCATCGAAGTGTCAAAATCACGGAATTTAGCTCTTATTCCGAATGTGCACCATCTGTGTGTCAGTGTATAAAGTCTAGTGAGGTAGAGCTTAGGGGAAGGGGAATTCCGCCTCCCGCTCGCGGAGCTTTTGCGTTTTTAGAATTGAAATAAAGCGATCTGGGTATAGCCACAGTCTACTTATATGCATGGCGGAAGGGGGGGGGGGGGGGGAGGAGGGGCGGGTGAGCAGGGAGAAGGCGTTGGCGAGTGTTATCTCCACCTTTCCCTTCCGACGGAGCTTTTGCCTTTTTAAGGTTGAAATTGAGATATCTCGTATACGCATATTTGATGGAATCAACATTTGGGAAATCAAAAAAAAAAAAACTGATGGGGGGAGGGGACTGAGGGAGGAAAGGGTCGATTAAAAGGGGAAATTCCCCTTATACATGAGGGAACCTTGAGTTTTTGGAAGGTATGTGATAAGTCTTGTGCACTCAGAATTGTTCATATTTTTTTTTGTAAATCTAAAAAGTGTACTAAGCTAGGGAAAGAGGCACAGAGGGGGAGGGTTTGGGAGGGGGATACCCCCTCCCAAGCACGAGAGATTTTGCATATTTTGAATTGAAATTCAACGATCTGGTGCACACTTTGAGTGAAATATTCAAAAAAATATCTTATTTGATGAAAGGTTGCAAAGGAGACCCGCTTCATGTGCATGCATACAGTATACACGCATTTTTTTTTTTCCGCCTCCCAAATCCCCGGTCCAAATCTTAGGGGGGGGGGGGGGGGGGGCGACCGCCCCCATCGCCCCCCCCCCCCCCTGGCTACGCCAGTGAACAAAAGCAATACAAATACAATTAAAAAAAAACACACACACAAACAAATCAATTTTTTAATGTGTACTGCAAATAATCTCTCTTCAACATAAATAACTCGATTATGAATCAATCCCACTGTTTTTCACGAGAAAATATTGACATAATTATGCCAAACATATATCCCTTGAATATATTGAATCATATGACGCATTCTCACTTACAAGAGCATAATACATAAAAAACACGCGCGCACACACACACGCACACACACACACACACACACACACACACACACACACACACACACATACATTGCATTATTATAAACTCCCCTACTTGTACCCGGACAAGTTTTATAATAAACCCGTCGTAATTAGCAGGTCATGTAAGTAGCATACCTGCTAGGAAACATAATTAAGACCATTGACCTTTGATGGATGTTATGATACGAATATAACGATGGTCCTTTTAAATGTAACTCATGGGGTGAGAACCATTCTTCCAATCACGGGAATATCACCACAGAGACTCCAACCCCAAGCACCTTCTGATCTGGAGATTCTCCCGCCTGAAACCCCTAGCAAACGGGAGACTCCAACTTGATATTATGTGTGCGAAGCATGAAGTTCCTAGGGTTCTAGATATTCTATTTTTCAACATACGATAGCAATAAGTAAGAAATCCTTTCCACCGGAAGACACAGAGCCAGGGCGGGAGAAATCAAATCTCCAGCGGGAGAACGGGAGATTTTGCAAAATTAATGAGTTTTCGGCGGGAGATCTCCCGTCGAAAACGGGAGAGTTGGGGTCTCTGTCACCATAGTCAGATAGTTGGCTTGCCCAGACTGCCTATTGTTAGGCAATTAGAGCTTTTGTTCACAGGTGGTTTTTATGAGGCCGCTGAATAATGGCAGCCGCAATAGCTTGGCCTTGGGGTTATTTTTATTAGCTATAATTAATGCACAAGACCTGTCCACCAATCCTGATGACCATTACAACCATAATGGTGGGCTATTTACATGTGAAGGGTGCCCTTGAGTGTAGAATTCCTCAAATATTGCTCAATTTAATGCTCACCGATCAATAGGACTCAAAAACCGTTTAGGAATTGTCTTCAGTGCCTCTAGTTCCAAACAGTTCTCCACTTCCCTCTCTCCCTTTCTCTCTCCCCCCCCCCCCCCTCTCTCTCTCTCTCCTCCTTCTCCTACTCTTTCCCCTCCTCTTCCTCCTCACCATCATCTGTCTCCACCATCTCTCTTTGATCATCACTGAGATTTACGCAATCAATAGTCTTTATACACGAATAAAACTCTCTCTCCTCCATAATTTGATGCTCCGTCCACTCGCTGTCATATGATGTGCAAAAGCTGTCTCAGAACTCTAAATCCTTAATGCCCCGTTTTTTCCTCTCCATCTTTTTTTTTTCTCTTATGAAAGACTCTCTCTCTATCTTTATCTCTATCTAGCTATCTAGCTATCTATCTACTATCTTGGTTGGTTCTCTATTATGTCTATAAAACACTACATTCATGAAATCTTTCACCTGTAATGATGTAATTTCCAGCAATTTCTTATATTCTGTATCCATGGTATCTGAGATATAATTCATGATCTGAGATAAAGCGAATTTCTTCGTAATATTCTAGTCCCTATACAAATCGAATTGTAGGGCGGATGTTAAGAATGGTCGGTTGGTTGAGTGAGCTTCAAAACATTCATGTTGTGTAAAGTTGCCCTTTTAAGTCTAGTCCATTTTAAGTCTAGTCCATGGGGCTGTTTCGATAAGCGCTAAAATCAATACTAAGTTCAACTCAACTGATCTTAGGGACAATTTTGCGATCACCCAGTGCTCAAAAATTATGAACTGTTTCACTATTAAGCAATTTTGGAACAATGTCTGGCTCCCACGTTGCCACATTCTAGAATACATCTTGGTTGTCTGTGTATCCTTCCCAACTAGGTTTGATCTTAATCTGTCCGAAATTTGAGTTCATTACTTGGCTCGGTGTAGTTCCCATGTCAGGAAAACAGGGCCCAGGTCTCATCGTCAAGTTTATTACTTTCTATTGGACTTTTCTCTTGTATCCCGCCTCTAGCACAACATCATATTATCATAGAAGTCATCAGGTATCAGAATTGATGCCACACTGTTGATACCTTTTTTTTTTTTTCGTCTGTTTGTTAGTTGTTGTTTTGTTCATTTCTATATCCGTTCACTACCACTGAACGTCACACACGCTAATTATGTAAAACACTAGTGATAATACAGGGCCGGCGCAACGTTTTGTTAAAGTAGGGCCCAGTATATTTCTTGTGCCACTTCCGGTTTTCATCAGATCAGCTAACAAGGAAAAAAACGTAAAGCAAAACAAAGAGAAAACAAAGCAAAAAATTCAACAACAAAAAAAAACTCTGGTACAACAGGCACTCGGCTTCCAATGGGGGGGGGGGACGAGTGGTTACATCATATCATCATCAAATAGAAAAAAAAGTAGGGGCCAAGCCCCCCACCCCCGGCCATCCTTGTCGCACAGGCCTTGTATTATAGGTGAGTCTAACAATAATATCCTATATACTGTAAGGATTTAAAGGTAATAATATCCTATATACTGTAAGGATGTAAAGGCATGGGCAGGATATTCAGTGCTAATTTGCTAATTGGTGCAGAACGGTGTAGATATGGGCAACTGTCAACCGGATCACTGCTTATGGAAGAGCTAAGCCCATTAAACTGCATGAATTATTGAGGAATTTGTATGCTTCCAGTTAAAATTCGTAAACTGTCAATGTATTCTCAGTGTGTATATAGTGCTTTAACCCCTGGAACTACCACCGCCAAACTCCGCCGCTGTAATATCGCGCATGACAGTTTATATAGGCTAGGATGTTTTAGCATGTTAAGGGTTAAAAAAGATGCCTCGCCATGCCGATACATGGCAGATTATACCTCTTCGTGCAATACTGCTTAACCTGGAAATTACGAAAGTCCACACACACACCAAATCTCATTTTTATGCGATTACAGTACCCTCACACCTGCAGCACAATAGATTAACTTAATACTGCACATTCAAACTTTGGTTCTAACAATGAATGATAAATCAAATTTCCACGAATCCAGTGACGTCACGTCAATGTGTGTTAACGGGAAGGCAGACTACACAGTACAGTTCGTGTGTACATTCTATCATGAAACGAATGACTGACATTTAAGTGAGAGTTTCACTTTCACGGTATGATTAGTCTGCATGCAGTAAATCTCATACTTATATCGTACCCTAGGATTTCGGATTTGTGTTGTCACTTTCTTGCCCTCTTCTTTTTTTTTCTTTAAGTCTTTATTGATCAAATCAACAAATCAATCATACAGAATCAAAATATTTGCCTCTTCTTAATGTCTCTCTGCTGGACTTTCTTTTCTTTTCAAATTCTATATGATTGTTCTAGAAAGAGGCAAAGAAACAAGCAGTTGATGGCTGGAATAACAATCTGACATGCATCCTTTGTAAGCATTGATTATTGACTATAGGTAGCCTCGATTATCAACACGGAGCTTGATCCTGCAAGGTCAAGTTGATTTTAATCAAGGATGGGTTTATGTGCAATGATTAATAATTCCTCTCGAAGGACATTGGACTTGCAGAAATACGGATTGAATGACAACTTGTTGTGATATCGGAATTTCTTCACAATTTAAATGCCGCTTAAAAGAGCACTGAAGATTTGATTCTGCCAAACCACCAAGCAACATTTTACCCACATTTTCAGTACTACGTAAAACAAATTTCATGATCATTCCTTTTTCAAATCATTGTGGAGTGTTTTCTTTTTTCAAATAAACTCAGTTTGATGTCTTTCCTCATCAGAGCATGTACTTCGATTTAGTCGTGTGTTGGTGCAAATTGGAGTTATTTCAATGGAAAACAAAAAGTGGTTTTTAGAAATTCTAAAAGTTATATAGTTTACGGAAAAATATTTTTGAGGGCGAAAATAATACGCATATCTCGTCCTATTGGTATGATTGAGTTTGAATCGAATGCATTTGTATGCTTGATTGACTATTTCAAAAAGAGCGGGTCTATTGAAAATATGACAACGTTACATGTGCGCTGGTAGAGCAACAACGAGCGTCGTATAATAATCCCTCTAAGAGCGCATACCAGTATGTATAATTTCTTTTTCCACCATAAAACAAATTGAATCACAATTTCACTAATTTGTTTTACTAAGAAGAACAACAATATAACAAACACATTTTTCTTCTTCACGGCATTTTTGTTGGGGGGGGGGGTGTAGTTCCGGACATCAATGACATGAGCATGCTATAGAATTTTATAGCGGAGGTTCCTTCGAAAATTGTTACTGTAATTGTTCCTGGACGCACACGCTGCGGAAATGCATTGCTCGAGACGACTCTGGGAGTCAACTACTGCAGAACCCCATTTGGACGAGCGCGGCTCGTCCGCTTAGCGACCACTGTACTTTCTTTATGAGATGTGAAGTAATCACGTATCACTTTGCCGGCCGATTGTTGTCGAGTGGTGGCTTAGCGTTTTCTGCTCGCCAGAGTAGAAGACTGCAGAAAATACTTCATCGCAGCTTTGGTAACATAATTATGAAACCAACCGGATGTCTGTCTTGCTTGACTGATTATGTCTTCTGAGAATGTTGGAGCAATTAGTGTCGCGTTTTTTTGATCTGCAAAGATCGTCGGCAATTACGAGGCTCATTTACTACTTGGCTACACTTTCGGTTTTTGCTGTAACGGGAACTAAATAATGTGTCTTATCAACGGAACTTATAGTCTCACCAGCTCCTTGTTTCGGATTTCCATTTAATGGTGTACAGACGTTGCCGTAAACCATAGGATGCGGCATGAATACTCTACGTACACCAAATTAACTTCATTCGGCTATCTGATGTTCTACTCGCATTGTGAATGTTGTTCTCGTCACGGAGAGGACTCATTAACGGAATTTCTACACGTGTGTGAATCTTGATTAAAGCCGAACAAAGAATTTTTCAGTGTTTGTTAAGGCCGACATAGGTTTCACCCAACTCCTGTTGATGTCATTTCCTCCACATCTAATTGACCAATGTTTAATTTCATAGTTAGCAGCCACCCGCCATGCATATCAGAGCGAGACAACTGTGTACAAAGTTCATTAATATATTGTGTCTTGTGTGTTTTCCCGTTTTGTGTTGAGACGTCACAATGGAAATTCAAGATTGCTTTCAGATTCAAAATATCGATGTTTGCTTTTCACTAGATGCGACACAGTGCAGCACTTTGGTTTAATGTCTCCAGAATTAGAACGTGTTTTCGCCCGAAGAACGGAACATGTGTTCTTGCGCTAACATTTACTTTGACCATTACCTTTGAGGATTGTGAGTTTTTCATCAACTCAAAGACTGGAAAAAAGGTTTTTGCGTCTGTTTGCCGAGACCTTTTCGGCACTATTCGGCATCCTCTCGGCACTTATTCGGCAGTTCGCATAATCTTTTTCGTCATCATCATCATGACCATCGTTTGACCAGTGTCGTACTCGTCAGCATTATAACCTGGCTTTGAATAGGAAACCCATGGTGTTACGTCGTCTAACCACACTGAAGCAGCGAGTAAGAGTGTCAAACGCGTTGCCTATTAGCTATCCGATGTTTATAGAAAGAAGTGTTGCAAAAATTATGAAATCGCGTCACCTTGTTTTCTCTGCAAATATGTGAAAGGCACAGAGCAATATTTCAACTTGAAAGGCAGAGAAATATGTCAGGATATTGAAACAAAACTATGTGACATGACGTTATAGGCATTAAATGATATCGATAATGACGGAACATACTTTTTGTTTTGGAATAAATTATGTTTATGAGGATCCGCCATGCTCTCTGAATTATTGTACATAAGAGGGACTGCACAGTCCTGGTGCTTTGGGACCTCCATTGGCAATGGCATGATCTTCATCCCGGTATAGCTTCCAAGGAGCTGCGATTGACAAAGACGGCATATCGTGCTACATGATGCATCAGGAGAATCCGTACGCGATCCATGTCGACATTTCTCGAGTCTCAGATAATTTTTGGACTCATAAACATTCACTGAATAGCCGGACAGAGTGTGTCTTAACTAGATCTTTTAAAATTGAGTATACTAATCAATACTACTTAATCTAAAGTTAATCCACTTGAAATCATTAAATTTCTGGTCAGTCGTTGACAGCAAAACAAGAACAGCTGTCTACGAGAGATAGATGGCAAAGTAATTTCAAGAAACCACTTACAGATTATATTCTTTGCTGTTTATTCGGCATCGCCATGACAGAAGCACAGCTGATATTCACCATCATCTTTGATCTTCAGTTGGAAGGTCACTTTACTACACGTTGTCTTATCATGCTCGTGCAAATAGCCCTGGGTAATTGTGAATAGAGCAGTCCGTTATCTGAAGAGCTTATTGTCGCACCAACAGTCAAACAGCAATTGCATGTAGAGCTGTCCTCGCATAACAATTTCCTTGTATTCTAACATTTTGAAAGGACTGCATGGGTGTATGGTAAATACAATCAGTTTCATAACTATGCTTGAACCTAACGTCCAGATATCTGCCCCGTGATACTTCATTGAATTTAGGGCAGTAATATGCCAGTGGGGTTGAATAAGTTGCGAGTTTCTCTTTTACCAACACAATTTGATTATCAGGTGTCTCATCTAGGAGGAGTTTTCATAGGTCTTGAATACAATGGGTATAGAGTTCAATTATTTTGAGATGTTTGAACATTTTTCTCGATATTACGAATCAAATTTCACGTGATGAACATGTGATGGCTTGCGTATCAGTGTTTTATGAGAAATTTGGCCCCGTATGCATTGGGAGAACTAAGCATGTGTATGATTATGTCACGTGTCATGTATATAGGTCAACACTCCTTGCCTGCTCTGGTCTCGAATTGTGTCAAGTATCACCGCGAAGTGTGCATTTAGGTCTCATGAATTGAGTTAGGACACGGATGTTTCGCTTCAAGACTGAAGTCAAAGAGAAAAAACGTGATCTATTGAGAATTCCCAGCAAGTAAAAACAATAATAGTGAACAAGTGTTATGCCATATAAACGCGTGATCCACACGTTTATCTGGTAGAGAGTTGACAAGGAGTAAATTAATTGTAACCGTTGACACTGGGTGATCATTCAAATTTTACTTTAGATACGTTCTTTCTGCTCTCCTTTCCCACTAAAAACAAACAAAAAACAAACCAACATACAAACAAACAAAACACATTAATGTGAAGCTGGAGTATCGTCTGCACAAAATGTGTTGAATTTACATTCTGTTGCTGTCAAGACAGAGATTTCTGGCTGCAATTGATCTCATTTTATATTGGTTTGCGTAATTAAAACGCTGCCGAAGCAAAGCTCTCCACGTGACGAAAATAACGCCCTCGTTTTAATCTAAGCGTTGATTGTGATACGGATTTCATATGCGAGGTATTACTTTGACAAGGCATGAGGATATTTCCTACCCTACCCTGGCCATATATGACGTCTGTTGTTTGCCCAGGGATCGTCTGGGTTTGATGACTACTTGTGGAAAGTGATTGCTGAGCATGTAGACTCCAATTCGACGTCAATCTTCCTTATTTCAGATATTTAGTGTATATTTCAAGAGGGAAAACCGCTGGTGAGCTTGAATGTGGCTGATTTCTTTGCTCCGCTGTACATTACATATTAGAAATATGTCTCGTCTCTGTAGATTTAAGTTTCTGACTGAGAAAAGGGAAGCCCTTTTAGGCGGGTTCAAACTCAAATATTCCTGCTGGTTGTTGATCTAAGACTGCGGGCGTTTTGACTTAATGTACGTTATGTCATTATGATTAGTACAAGAACATGACTCTTGCAATCGCTAAGATCGTTATACCACTTGTACTTATAGCGAATGCTTTGCTTGTCGAGGCATGACTGCACGTCAAGTTTTGCCTATCCGTTACCTCAGTCATCTTAGCCATCTTATGGTGACGAAGACATTGTAGGCGAAGCTGTGTTAACTAGTATTCCGGGTAGTGAGAGAACCCAAAATGCGGTCATAACCAACTAATTTGGATATTTGAAAATTCAGTAGTAATGGCCAGTCTCTTAGTGACCGTTATTATCAGCGTCGCGGTACCGTGCGTACTCGCTGGTGTCATCTGCAACGCAGCGGTGGCCCTCTGCATTCTCCTCACATCTAGTCTGCGCTCGCGCACCAATGTTTTCATCGTCAGCCTTGCAGTGTCGGGAGTTCTCCTACTTACAACCGTGGTCCCATTCCAAATGGACTCGTACTTGACCAACGAGTGGCGGTATTCCGAGATGTATTGTCATGTCACTGCCAGACTTTCCTTCATTTGTGTGGGTGTCACGACCAATAACATTGCCATGCTCGGACTGTACAGGTATTTCTGCGTGGTGCATCGCCATAATGTGTACCTGCGTAGCAGGAAGTCTGTTGCCTTGATGATTTTGTGTGCATGGACGATCCCAGTAGGACTCGAAATATTGAAATCAGGAATGGGATGGACAAAAACTCGCTTCATACCGTCCTACGGACGATGCATTGTCGAGCAAGGTTCATCGGTTGCCAAAGTGACCTACAACGCGTCGGTACTTGGTGGACTTTTGATAACTCTGCTGATCGCTGTTTACAGTTACGCCCGCATCATTTGCACGGTTGTGACGAGTTCGCGAAAAATACAAACTGAACATGCACAAAGTGGCGCCAGCGCAGCAACTCGAACTTTACCAAATAGCATGGCGGGTGAACACTTATCAACCTACGCCGAGCCAACTTCGGCGTACAGCGAGTTTTCCCATCGTGACCGTGAGACATTGGTTGATAAAACAGACGAGAGCATCATGGCGCAGACGACATCGACGTCGCGCTCTAATTCAAGCAACGACACTCAACAGCGGAAGTCGCGGGCTCGCAGAAAGGCGAAGCAAGTCGGTATTTCACGGCAGGAGGTGTTGCTCAGTAAAATATGCGCTTTAATGTTCTTCGTTTTCTTCGTCTGCTACGGACCAATTTTCATCCTGACCATAGCCTTTGCCGACACTTTGTTCCCGCCAGAAGCTTACACAGCCTGCACAGTTATCTACTGGTTAGGCAGTTGTATCAATCCTATCCTGTACGCATCCCTACAGACCGACATGCGCAAAAAACTGGTGGAATTTCTTGGTCTTTCCAGGTGCCTAAGTTTGGGGCAAATTCACAGTGTGGATGTTTAAAATCTCCCCATCTGTATATCCTTCTCATGGTTGAGGTGGCTGACAATTAAGGATCCATGTCTCCTATCATCTCCAAGACGATGTGTTTTACGTACATGTCTCCTCTAGTTTTCGTCAGAATATTATTTTCTTTTTCTCTAACACATCTAGACGCCACCATTCGTCATTAAGCTATGATCAACCCAAAACATTTTCACTAGCCCTTCGTCCACTATAATTGCGCTTGCCTATAAAATATTGTCATCGGTGATGTTATCCAGCCATGACGTCATCTAGGCACCATGCTGTAAAAACATGTTATCAATAAAATTCTCATAGCTAGACATACTGAACATGATGAATACATCAAATTCATGCGGAAAACTTCAGGTCTTGTGCAATCAAACTTTAGTGGCGCTCGCGTCACAATTTTTACGCTTACGTCATGTTGTCAAAAGAATGAATTATTTACTTTTACTCATCAAACGAGTTTACGTTTCCGACCATTTAAGCATAATGACTGTCGTATGCGGACTTCCATTTCCTTGTCATGTTAAAGCACTGTAATGTTGTAAATCATAAAAAGACGTTATTTCATACAGTGATGCAAGTTGTGACACAATCTTAATTATCTTTCACAAGAAAGTAAGGTTCAAAGATCCCACGACGATTTTCTTTTTCAATCTCTAGAAATTACCCCTTCGTAAATTTTCAAATTTAGCAAGATGATAGGTCCCCTTTTCAGACAGGTTCACTTTATGTAAAATAAAATTGCAAAGCCGTCAGGTTTTAGCATTTTTTTTTTGTTGAATTCCCTTTACGAATCAGCGTCCACATCCCCTCTGATTCGTTGCTTTCACAAAGTACATGCAATAATGGCCTAGTGGTACATAGTAGTAGTAGTAGTAGTAGTAGTAGTAGTATTAGCAGTAGTAGTAGTAGGAGTAGCAGTAGTAGTGGTAGTAGTAGTAGTAGCAGCAGCAGCAGCAGCAGTAGCAGTAGTAGCAGTAGTTGAGTAGTATAGTAGTAGTAGTCGTAGTAGTAGTGGTGGTGGTGGTGGTGGTGGTACAGGATTGAATTTGTTTTACTTCTTGTTTGGAAAGATATTAAAAGTCAACTTAATAGTTGCCTCCTGCTAGAGGTTAGCGGAATGTTTTCTGAATAAAATATAGAGACTTGTTCAACAACTTCATGAAAAACTAAAAAACGTTGCCATAAAATATTCAATTCAATTCAATTCAATTTAGCTCTTTGATTTGATTTTTCCAAAAGAACATATGGAAGCGTTACTCGAGCAATTCCCTATCATATTATGGAGAGTGTTCGGTTTTACGCCTGATTAGGTGGCCACTTTAGTTGATTGCCCTTGCTACGGAAGGTCACACTGTGTCATTTCATTTCATTCAACTGCCACCAAAATAATATGGAATAATACAGGCAGCGGGTGTGGAACCCATTTGAAGCAAATACGTCGACAGCTCCTTCATAAATCATTCAATTCAATCATAATAGCATTCCGAATGAGTGGATTGGTTTCCCAGTCATAATAGCTGACTGAAATTAATAAAGTTTGATGGATAGCACTTGTCATATTTTTGTTGTTTGTTGTATTTGACGATCGCCACTAAATAAATGCAATTCTAATTTTTCCCGCATAATGACGAGCAAGGGACTCTAACTAAGCCTTGGATTAATTGTGCGTGCTCTTTGAATGGGAACAATAATCGATTTCGAAAAATAGCATGTGTGGATAGAAACAAAATATGAGTGGAGCATTCAAGCCTACGGAAAATTTGAGCATATTCTGATCAAAACTGTGAAAGTTATGACTTTTTGAAGTTACGATCAATCACACACAAATTGGCGACTCAGTGATGTAGCGCATGAGCTCCTTTCACATTTACCCTTTGTCGCGCGTGTGTAGAATTCCACAAAATATATATCTTTTCTTTGTTATTGATGAAGGAATGTATTTATCCATATATTTCACACTATAGGATCATACCGAAAAAAAAAATTGCAGTTATTTAATCAAGGGAGCATGTACAATTAGAATTTTACTCTATGAAGAAATGATTTTTCATTTATTTCATAGATCAGAGCAAATGGGGATGACGCAGCAGGTGACATCACAGAATTGCCAATTTATGTAAGATTTATCACATCTTCAAGAAATCATGACTTTCTCAGTTTTCATCAGAACTTGCTGAAACTCACCATTCTGCTCCTCCAATTTTCTGGGGTTTTTTAATATCTAATGCAAACAACTTTTCAGAGTGGATTTCCACTTTTAAGGTCGTTTTCATGACATCACATAGAACGAAAGGTGTAACGAAACATCTAATTTTGGAGGCATAATATGTTTAACTATAGAGTTGGGATGCTGATGACTCTATAGATATGTATTGCAACGGCACTCTCACCGCAGATTTACTACATGTATTACTATCTTCATCGTTGTCTAGTTTGCCTGAGCAGAGGGTCCTGTGTTCAAATTTTGAATAGTTAATGCTTATAAATGTAAAAGTACCGATACTTATGCACGATCGCTACATGGCATGCACATGCCTATGCTTGAATGAACGCTGTGTAATCTGAATGATAAAAGCGGGATTCTGTCTATATTGCGAGCAGCCACTTTGTATGTTGGCAGTGATGTTGCATGTAAGCTTATGTCTCAGTGGATACGGTATCGTTGGATACTTGAGCACGATCCCTCAATGCACATGCCCCCTTGAATGAACGTAGCGTAGCCTGAACTAAATTCATAAAACGGTATTCAATTTAACGTGCTGAACCCGAGCGGATCAACACTTACTATGTCGGCCCTATCTTGACAATGATGTTGCACGTAAGCTGTGCGGTATGTGTTTTTGGTTTGTTTGTGTTTTTATTATTATATTTATCTTTTATTTCTTTCCGACCACACGAGCTGCCAATTAAAGCTATCAACTACAAGACGCGCATTATTGTTAGCTGTCGTTAGACTGTAATGATATCACAAGGCAATGGCAGCGTCACGTTTAATTTCCCCGCACACCACGTGGAGTAAAACGAGGCCGTGTAACCAGGGAGATGTTCCACCTCCCTTAAACTCATTCATTCGCCAGCACTGCATTCAATGTAACCATTCTTGCATGTCTTTCGAGAGAACATGCTCGTTATTATCGAAATTAACGGCAGTCATCTGCACATACACGTGTATTGTATCGCGTTAAATAGATGGACGCATTAATCCAGGCATACTTGACGCTTGATTTAAGAAGTGGTTACTGCTGTACTATTAAGTAGATACTAAAATGATTGACAAAGGTTAGTAAAATGTAATATTCTCTTCTAATGTTGAAACATTATCTCTCTTCATTGCCTTCTTTCCTATCTCCCTCCCCCTCTCTCTCTCTCTCTCCCCTCTCTCTCCCTCTCTCCCTCCAATTCTCTCTCTCTCTCTCTCTCTCTCTCTCTCTCGTTGCCATCTGGCTCTTCTTTCCCTTGTCAATCGATGTTTCATCTTAAAGGACAAGTCCACCTTCATATACATGTGGATTGAGTGAATGCAGCAATATTAGTAGAACACATCAGTGAAAGTTTGGGGAAAATCGGACAATCCATTCAAAATTTATGAATTTTTAAAGTATCTGCGTAGTCACTGCTGGATGAGAAGACTACTTTAGTGTATGATGTCATATGCGTACAACCATATAAAGAAAATAAAAAGAGAATTTCACAAAACTTTACTTTTTGAATTAAGTGCACATTACTTTGACTTGTTACTGACATAATGTTAAGGGTAATAATTATTCCCCCTGCCTTCTGAAAAAGAGAAGTCAAGTGTTCTTTTGTTATGTGAGAAAAGTGAGAATATGTTGAATTTTCTTTATTCTTTCTTTATATCGTTGTACTCATGTGACATCACAAGCTATAGTAGTCTTCTCATCCAGCCTTGAGTGAGCAGAAACTTCAAAAATTCATAACTTTTGAACGGATTGTCCGATTTTCCTCAAACTCTCAATGATGTGCTCTACTAATATTGCTGCATTCACTCAACCCACATGTCTATGAAGGTGAACTTGTCCTTTAAAGGTTCTCTGACATACAAATGCATGTTGATTTGTGTTGATTTATGTTACCCTCAACATCACTTTTGCGGTGAAACAAATACAAGTCTAGAAACATTCCATATATTTTTAACTATTTTTCTACATTTTCAGATTACTTGGATACGCCCACAAAAAGAAAAATCCTTCCAAACCACTATTCCTGTTGTGAACTCATCCGTCACTCATTGTTTAAGTACTAATATGATTAACAAAAGACAGTGGAATGAACCCTCCCCGAATGCGAACATACCTTGCATCAAGGAGGTTCAAGAGATGGAGTTACAACTGACTATAATTATTCAATCAGCTGTCAGTTTTCTATGGATGGACAGAAGAATTCCACAGGTGTATTTGTGCCTTTGATGTTCAATGCTTGAAGCCCCCATCTTTCTGAGCAATCTGAAGATTCATTTTTAAAGCTAACATGATAGCGGGTATATGCTGCGCGTTTATATATCAAAATAAAATGCAATGAAATTTCACCTAATGATACAGTATATGAAACAAAAGTCAATTCCGTTCGAAAATATGTGCAAAAGTGTCAATCTGAGCTGTATTTTGTGAAAGTGTTTGAAATTATACCCTCATGGAAAGCCGGTTGTATCACTTCTCTGATTATTTCCGACAAATGGAACTAAGGTATCATCTTCAGGTATAGTTCTTTATAATTTGATATGTCAGATTAGTGTACAGACATGTACGGTCGAGTAATTTTGATATCTATTTGCGCAATTTCTATTCGCGCACCCCCGTGCCTTTACCATTGTCTACCGCCCATTGTTTGTAAGTAGGGATAGCGAAAAGTAATTACCATCGTAAAGACATCATAAAGACATCTTATCTTCATTGGACAGTGGCTGGTCATTATGCAATGAGACGTGAATTCATTTTCTTCCTATGGGGGGGGGGGGCAGATCCAGTTTGATCAATACTTCAAATATTTTTGAGTGGCGGCTTCGAGCATGGGATCAAAGCGAATAAGACTGTTGTGACTCCATTTCTCGAACCTCCTTGCTTGCATGTTCCCTCGCCATGTATTTTGTTAGTCACATAAACATCACAGAAACATGCAAGTTATGCCGAGTCGAGTGGAAGGCGCATTTCGATGTCTTTTGTTAAACATTTCAGTACTTTAGCGATGATTGACAGATCAGGTCACAACAAAAATATTGGTTTGGAAGGATTTTTTTTTTTTTTGTGGGCGTATCCAAGTAATCTGAAGAAAAATGAAAGAAAAGTTAGTTAAAAATATATGGAATGTTTCCAAATATTCGTTTCACCGCAAAAGTGGTGTTGAAGTTATCATAAATCAAGACAAATCAACATGCATTGTATGTCAGAGAACCTTAAAATTGTCGTCGATCTTAGACTGTAAGCGCGGTATAGTTTGTGGCGCTTTTATTTTTTTGCGATTTTAAAGAACCTAACAATATTTCCGAAACTACCGATGCGCTGAAATATTGCCTTCTGAGACACGAATGAGTTTTTAGCTGAAAATATTCTTTTTTTCTTCTTCTTCTTTTAAGCAGTTAATGATTCTCCTTTTTCGTTCCGTGTTTTTCATTGGATGTGTTTCTCGACTTCGTATTCGATGCGTACTGGAAGATAGTATCAAGGTTTGATCGAGGGAGAGATCAGAAAGAGAGGTGTGTGTGTGTGTGTGTGTGTGTATGTGTGTGTGTATGTGTGTGTGTGTGTGTGTGTGTGTGTGTGTGCCTGACTTCAGCCTTTTAGCTTGTCCTTGGTTGTATGACAGGCTCGTTTTCTACCACTTTAATCCACCTTAACTGAGTGCTGAATGAAAACAAAAACATCATCCAAAATCGACTCCGAAAGGATAGCGCAACGCAACACCTTGTTTAAAGCGAATGATGAAGGCAGACTTTAATGCATGAATTTGATTCACAAAATATATTCCATCCATACGAGGTTCATATCAGCAATAATTTCCTGTCATTCCAAAGTAACACTTGATCTTAAGACATGTTTTAAATGCCATTTGATTTGATTTAAACATTTGACAAAACTTAGAATATTCAGAGGGAGTATGTAACAAAACAAAAATTATTTGATGTTGTCGAGGATGTGGTAAGGATTAACATTTTAACAAATGCAAACAGAGAGAAACTGACCAGAAATGAATAATATTTATTAGTGGGAAAATGCGCGAAGAAAATGGGATTCAATCTCGATGGAATCCCACTTTCTTTGCTCATTTTTCCACGATTAACATTGAAGTGAACTCAAATGTGTACAGGAGGTTCCATAGAGCAATTCAACCAAGAAACAACAAGACAGTGAGCAATTAGCAGTGCATGGCGAATCCAGAGGAGGCGCACCGGATGCGCGCCCATCTTTATTTTTCTGTTAAAACAGAAGAAATAAAAAGGAAAAAATGGGGGGGGGGGCGTTCGCCCGTCTTTAATTTTGTAAAGGTGCCTCCCCTTTACGGAATTCCTGGTTCCACCACTGGATTAGTGTGGATGTGGGTGTGCATTATTATGTGTAATTATTTCTCTTATACTCTGAACGGAAAGCGAGAATAAAAGCAGGCCCGTGTTCGCTGAATTGTCCAATAATTCATCTGTAAATGGCAAAGGGCAACGCAATAGGTTCTATCAAATTTGGACCCAAATTGGCTCTGTGTGTACTCAACAAAGAAGAAAAAACACTGTCTTCTATTTTCTTGCGTGGGTGGGACAATCTTCCTAGAAGTAATGTACTTCGATTTTTTTTTCTACCAGGGACATTAAATCTAACAGTAGAATTCATCCGCTCTTTGACTTGCGATTTTCAAATAAGATTCCAGTAGCTTTTTTTTTTTCACGTCACAAATTGCAAGACCGATTTAACTCACAGAAAATAGAGCGAACGACAAAACTGTAGAATATAGAAAAGGTCTGTTAGTACATGGTAAGCTGAATTTGCAGAAAATCGATTAGGCATTAGTTAAACTAACAGAGCAACTTCATTGAAGTATGCATGAATACATATCAAGTGATCAACAGACCACGTTTACATCGGCATATTGCTTTTTCTACCTTTGTATGTTTCTTATATTGTCTTGAAAAAATACGGTCAATACTGCTCTAGCTGTTTTTTCCTCTCCAATCTTGAAATAGTATATAAAGAGAATACCGAGAACAATAAGGGTTGGTATAATTTTAGTAGAGATGGGGCTTCAGATTTCAGTGATGATTCTTTGAGACAACGAGAAACATCTTATGAAATTTGAAACAGCGTAATTCTATCAAGGAATTGAAAGATGATGAATTTGATGAAAATTGGTTTTGAAATGTCTGTGATATCCAAAACAAAGTGATCCTAATAATGAGGTGGGACTCACTCTTGTTAGGATCGCTTTGTTTTGCTTATATTTTGGATGTCTAAGCCATTTCAAAACCGATTTTGCCTCAGATAAACTTTGAATTCCTCTAAGAATTGAATGCTCTTTGACAATTATTCTTTAATTGTTTTCTAAGAATCTCGAAAAAAAAAATTAAAAGCTTAATCCTCACCAAATCCACAACCACCCCTCCCCACTAGAAAAACGCAGTGTCCCACAGTGTGTTCAAAGTTTGGTAACATAGTCGACTATATGAAAACGCTCGAATTCAACTGTGTGGAGATGATGTCACACTGTGATTGGTTTTCAAAGAATGATCTTATGGTAATGTTTTGTGTCACACTGTGAATTGATGATTCACAATGTGTTCACACTGTTAAAACGCTCAAATTTTACAGCGTGAAGAGATTTCACAGTGTGTTCACAGTGTGTTTACATTGTGTTCACACTGTGTTTACACTGTGTTTCTCACACTGTGGGACACTGTGTTCTTTTCAGCAGGGCTTTATGGTATTGATATTCCCTGGGAGCGCATTTTCTTTAAACATCTGGAGGTACAGTTAATATATGTATGACTAGTATGAGATAACTGCTGTAGGTATACTGAGTAAATCATGAACTTTTAGCTCATCACGATTTTAAGTCTGCAGAACGAGCTTGCTCCGCAAAGTGATTTATTTATCATAATATTTATATATGATATGCTGGCTAGCAAAGGTTACTCATTTTGTGTTTTACTTTACAGTAGTGACATGATAAGCCGTAGATTTATTATTCAATTGAAACGATATTATTAGTCATTCCCAAGGTCAGATAACACTTAATGATTGACATTAATATTCACGTTCAAACAAGAAATTTATGACAATCAACATTTGTTACTGTATATGGCGTCATATCAAATTAAGCATGAAAAAGCGAATAGCGAAAGTGAAATACCCAACTCCGAAGACAGACATAAATATGATCAAGAATAAGACATCAAAGATGAAATTGTCATTTGTCATGGTCGTGGTCATGGTGAGATTATGTCGAATGAGCCGCAGATTGGACTGTACAGAGTGGGCTACGGTCTTAGCAGCAGACTTCCAGTGTCTCCCGCGTGCTTTCTGAAGAGTCTCATTACGGTGTCGGGGTCTCGTCGAGCTTTCCGTATGGTAGCGCCATCATCGCCGAGACACGACAGGCAGGTCCGCAACGTTCAGCAGTAAGTTGTTCGAGCCAGAGGGTAGTCCAACCAATTCATTCGCGAGAGCCAGGTCCAGCAATGTTTGCTTTATATCATTTCGTGGAACACCATTGCTTAGCAATACGGCTGCAGCCCCTGGTGGAAATGGTAGAATTACACGTAAACATAATATTACAACCTATTGTGTGATCATTTTTTTTTGTTTGTTTTTTTGTTTTTTATTGTTCCATATTCCACATTTCAACAAATACATAAAACATAAACATCACAATACAAAAGCCTGGATGAATTGTCACGTACAGCTTATAAGACAATAAAACATGTGAAATATGAGGAATCTACATAGAAGCATTGCTTGTAGGGTGTAGATTCCCAGATGCGGATGTGGATTATTTCTTACTTGGGTATGTAATTAAAGGAATGACAATTTCTGAATTGGAGAAATATAAACGCCAAAAAGTAAAAAGAAAAAGAAAAAAGAAAACAATGAAAACAATGTCCGCGGCACAGACTTCTTGAGTGTTGCGTGATCACCCGAGCGAGGTACAAGTCAGATGCAGTGTACAATAGCAGAGATACCAAATGTGTACAAAGGAAGTTCAGGAGATAATACAGAAATCACGAGCGAGGCACATGTTACATAATCGATAATGTCAGTAATGTGAAGTATGAACAGAGAATATCGAGGAGGATTGAAGAATAGCTATAGATATGAATTCAGAAAAACTAGTTTAAGTTTATGTTTAAATGAATAAAGAGACTGAGATTGGATTATCATTGAAATATATCATTGAAATATAACTAAATGATTTGAAAGACACAGAGCCCAATATTCTAACATTATATGTCTTTGCAACGAAAGTTTATTCAATAATGCTTGTCCACTCATTCAAAAGTTAAAACTAGACTATACAAGAAAAGAAGAAACAGAAATATCGCTGTGGCTTCTGATATGCCTCCGGCTTTCCGCACGTATGGGACTACTTCTCCCAATAGGTCTACATTACACCTGGACAATGTTTGACGACAGTTTTACATTGTTTGGAGAGACCTTTCACCACTTGTATCAAATCTTTTAATACAGAACCATTGTGTGGTGGTTCATGTATAGTCTATAGACCAACTTTAATAAATAAGTATGAAGTTAGTCGATTCGAAGGTTTAGAGAAAAATCAGCAGCACATTATATCGAGCAATTTCAGCATTTTGGCCTGACCTTTGACCAATAACATTTTTTCCCACGACCAAAAGCTTCTCAAGAGAATTATCGTCAGGAAAGACGTGCAGGTACCACAAGCTATTTCCAACATTTGGAGAAAGACTTAAATTTGGATTTTGACCTTTGACTTTGTACCCCGAGCCGTAAAAACGAGTGTTAGCGCCCCTGACTCCCTCGTCAAAAAAGGGACAAAATGCGCCATCTCGGGAATATGGGTCATTTTGATTTTAAACAATTTAGTATGTAGGGCCATACCATACAACATTAATGTGCGTTACAACTTCGAGCTCTTGCATGATTATTGCACGATCATTTTGTCATTTTGTTTGCAACCCATTTCACTGAACAATACTAAAAGTTGATATTAATATGTAAAAGTAACATGCATTTCAGTCTCTGGACCATGACGAACAGATGAGCCTTTCAATAATTGATTGCACTGCAAATGGTAGAAACAGCAGGAGATTATATAAGACCTATATATATCTGTTAAAATGCGCGGCACACGCGAAAAAAAAAAAAGATTTAAGACGGGGTATAGAGGGTGAAGCAAAAACTGCGGTGTATGTGTGTGTGTGTGTGCGTGTGTGTGTGTGTGTGCGTGAGTGTATGCGTCAAGAGTGAGAATGAGTGCGAGAGAAATAATTAAACAGTGTTATACATACAAGAACATACAATAAAGTTATTGATTTACACCGGTGTGAGGTGTCAGTGTAAAGGCCTCGGCACACCGAGCACGGTAACGGCAACAGTCCGGTTATTTGCTATGGTGCGCCAAAAGGATTATAATAATTTGGTACAAAATCACCCAAAATCTTATTCCCATGTCAAATTCAAGAGCAAGACAATCTCCAGCTGAAGATACTGAGTAATCATATTTCCAAGAAAATTGTTAGCCGGGAAGTGATGTTATCACAGAACCAGACATGGCTCCTTACGGCGCACCATAGCAAAAAAAAACCCGGACCGTTGCCATTACCGTGGTCGATGTGCCGAGGCTTTTAAACTTCGATTTACCTGCCACAAGTGGCGCTGAAAACGACGTCCCGCTGGTCTTGACCGTAGCCGTTGGTCCTGACTTGTCGGCTAGAAACATCTTGTGGCCTGGAGCGTAGATGTCGACGCACCCACCGTAGTTCGAAAAGCCTGCCTTCCGGTCTACATCATCCTTTATTCGTGATGCCCCGACGGTAATGACCTGACGTAAAGTCGTTACAGAGAAAAGCTGGCAATATTACACCTCTTCCACATATATATATATACATATATACATATTGACAGCAAATCTTGCACATATAGACGTGGCTGGTGTTGGGTAGCACGCCTTTAATCATCAAGCTTTCGGGCGAAATGTGCAAGATTTGCTGTCAATAGATTTACTGTCCTTGCACCGCCCCTCCATGTTGTGGTTAAGTCCTTTGATGTCAGTATACATATATTTAAATAACAAAAAAATATGTATATGTGAAAATTCATTAGCACTGTCATCCCTGACGAAGGGGGAGGCCCCCGAAAATTCGGAGTTTGAATCAAAATCAAGGCAATTGGCATTTAATGCATTCCTCTATTGTGACATTATTATTGCTATATATATATATATATATATATATATATATAATTATATAATATATATAATCTATACATTGTACATATTGCTGCCAATACATATACATTGTATATAATAAAATCATATACATATATATAATTATATAATATATATAATCTATACATTGTACATATTGCTGCCAATACATATACATTGTATATAATAAAATTGTATATTATCATTAGCAGTAGTAGTAATAGTAGTATAATAGTGTTATGTCAATGACTGCAAATCTCGTTAAATCGTGGGTCGAGCTCACTAAAAATGTTACTTTGACAATCCTAACTCTTCACGATTCGATTATCATTCAATACTTCATTGTAGTCTTACAATCTGAGAGAAAAAAAAACTGAAAAGATTGCCTTATCTCGTGAGAAGAGCCACTACGGGTGGTCCTTCCACGAAATATTCTTGATATTTTCTTTCTACGCAACATGCTATGCTTTTGTCCTGCAGATACTGTAGAGGTTTTTATATTCTTTTTCTGATATCATTCAATCATTAATGATTTATCTTTATGAAATGTCGAAGAACATACGATTCTGAGAGGAATTCAAAGTTTATTTGATGAAAATATCGGGTTTGAAATGGTTGAGATATCGTAAAACGAAATAAAACAATCCTTATAAAAGGTGGGTCACACTTTTTATTAGGATTGCTGTGTTTTGGATATCCCAATCATTTCAAAATTAATTTTAATCAAATAAAATTTACACATGCTCTATTATCACATTAAATTCATAACAGGTTTCTCATTATCTCTAAAAATCATCATAAAAAACGAAAAACGTTGGCAACCTGCAGCATCATCTCAACCAGAACTATTCCATCCCTTTAACATGATAAAGGTTACAAAGTTGTTGGTAAAGGTTACCCGCGACATTCTGGCGGGTGTGAACGAGCAGGCGTCTGTATTGTCGTTCCCGGCGCTGACGACCACGATGCAATCGGTTTGGTCGAGGAGTTCGTTGATAGCGCTCTCTAACGTCACCGACTGACCCCCAGACAACGAGAATGTCACCACGCACTTGTCGCTGGGAGTCGAGGCCATGACGGCGTCAAAACCTGAGAAGTATACAGAACAGCAAGTAGGCCTAGATAATATAGATGTATGTATGAGAGATATGTATGATATTATGCAGATACAGAAATATATACAGTGTATATAAATGTAGACATAGTTTCGACTGCATTTGTTGAGCGATGGTGACTGATGTTTATCACTGGTGCTGTATATTTCTGTCGTAATATCACTACTCATATCACGGTGTACCAATACTCTAATCTCGTAGGGTATTGTCTTTTTCGCAAGGACGGACATGCAGTCATTTTAAAGTTGTAAAAACTTGATTGATGATTAAAGTATGATTTCTGTAGAGGAATTTAGATGATTGGTGGCTAACATTCATGATATGACAGGACACTTGCGTGACATTTAATTCTCTATTATAAATATGCTTGAACCTATGCTTGTTGATATAATGCACATTTATGTATGAAAATATGGAAAATATGAAAACTCGAGGCAACTGTACTTGTGATCAGCTAGTGGGAGTCACCCTGTCTTAAATACGACAAAGGGGTATAAAATTTAATCTATTTCCTTTTCATGAGAATTCAAGAGTTGAGGCTTTTGTTGTTGTTTTCCTTTTTGTTTTTTGCGTGTCTTGTGATTACCTCTGAGTTATTCAGCTCTCAATTCAGTTTTGGTCAATAGTGTCAAATTCATAAATGACCACTGACAGACTGCTGTCGTCAATCGTTCGCAGGAGAATTATTTGGAGCACAGCAGAAGAGTAGACATAAGCAAGAACATTAATATTAGGCTGTGAATTAGAAATCTAAGAAACAAAACAAAACAAAACAAAACAACTATATGACCGCCAAGGAAGACATTTCCATTTTTGGTGATATTGGGAGAGGTAAAAACATTTGTTTTATCAGTTCCAGTCAGTTGCCAGTCATGCAGTGGTTCCAATATAAAAATCCACAACAACACCAAACTTTTTTTTTTGCTGTCAGATTTTTGTCAACGGATAAAAACGTCGACAAATTCACCTGTAGACTTTCAAATACAGAACTCCCTTCCATGGACCACATTTAATTGTTTTTGATGTCTCACTAACCAAAGATGCAGTCATCGGTGAAGGCCTGGCCGTTTTCATTAGCTACTCGGACGCTCTTCAACTCGGCCTTCTTGGCGACCCCGTAGTCCTTGCCAGCGGCGGCACTTGCAACTTGCGTTCCGTGACCGTTTGGATCGCCTTCGTTTGACTGCGCATCATAACAATACAGTGTATAATCAAAGATAACGCGGTGTTAGTGAATGCGATGAATCGAGAGAGTAGACCCAATAATATAGCATAACCCAACATCTTCCATCATTTTTTAGTCGTAACTAATACTTTGTCGGCGAAAAGTCCATTACAGCGTTTGACTATATCCTTTTCAAAATGGCCGCAAGGTCAGTAGTAAAAACTTGAAGGTCGAGGGTCAAACTTATTGTCTGTGGCCCAGATCAATACTAACTATCGGCTTGCTACCTGCAAGTCCTTAATGTACGTGGATATCATTTCACTCCTCATCGTTGTTGCTCGAAAACTGCATGTTGTATGTATTATTATATGTTAAACTTGTCAATCAACAATATCTATGTAATCATGTGTGTAGACGTATTATTTTACTATTGCGTGTGAATATCCAAAATATACCACAAACGAACTTCGTTGAACAGGTTAACCTACTCCAGATAACGTTGACTCTGCGGGGAGCTGGACATGAGTCACAATGGTGTTGGCAAACTGTTCGTGCTCGGCATAAATCCCAGTGTCTAGAACGAAGATTGTGGCACCTTCCCCGTCATTACCATCTGTAAAGAAGAATGATTTCTCTCACCGGTGGAATCTTACGAAATTGATCACATTCAGTCTCAGTGTTGTCACCATGGTAACGAATGCTTTCACATTAACCCAAGTACTCTTCCGTGTATAATAGAGACATTTAGATCTACGACGCAAACAATATAAAACAAAGCTATTAGGTCAATATGTGTGTGTGCGTGTGTGCGTGTGTGGGGGGGATGTTATTGTTTTTCCTGTCTATTGCTTCTATCATTTCCACATCATTTCCACTTAATGATTAGGATGTATTTTATTGTATGATTTAAAAAAAATGGCAATTTACACGTCAGCGTTATTTAAGTGTGAACAAAACCTGAAACATGAGGGCTGAAGGCATAGAGGTGGGTGAGGAGTGCATGTTGGCCTTTTGTGTGTGTGTGTGTGTGTGTGTGTGTGTGTGTGTGTGTGTGTGTGTGTGTGTGTGTTTTCTCGCAAATGGCCTCGATTTCTTTTTTTTTCTCTTTTGAGAAGCAATGAAATATGCCCCGTTTGTTTTGAGCAAACAATCTATTTTGTCCCCGTTTTGCGGGCTTTTTGCGAGAATGTGTATGAAAAAATAAAAGTGGATTTCGTTTCCTTGGTTAGAAGAGTTACAATGTAAGTTTGACATTAGTTTGCACAGTTTTTGTGTTACTGCATGTTGTCTCTATATAGCGTAAGATTGACGTTATTTTGTACAATGTTTGTGTATAATGCAGTTTGTCTTTGTATAATGTTTTGTTTTTATTTCTTTGAACGTTTCTGTTTCTGTGATATGAAATTGAACGAAATTCGAATAAAGAATTATCAACAAAAGTGTTATGACCATGCGCGATACAGTTGTTTCCACTGCCCAACCCGGAAGGAGACGTCGTCTCAGCGTTCGCATTACAGATCTAAGCTTGCTGATATTTTGATTATTGTACACTGAAGACGTATTTAGGGTCGGTTGCATGGCTTTCGATCTGAATTATCAAAAAAAAAAAAACAATTCCAATCAAGTCAGCATCAGACGAAACAATAATCGTCATGTCTACGTATCATCGATTAAAAACATATCAAGAATATTGTTGACATGTCAATAATAATGATAATAATAATAACAACAAAATGATAAAAATACAAATGATAATAAAAAAAAGAATTACTTGTTTTGGCTGAGACCTAACTTTGTGCTTCTAAAATCTTTGGTGAGATAATGAGAAATCGCTTATGAAAGATGAAAGAGCGTGTAATTCCAAAAGAAATTCAATGTTTATTTGACGAAAATTGGTTTTGAAATGGCTGAGATATCCGAAACACAGCATTCCTAATAAAAGGTGGGATCCACCAGTTATTACGATCGCTTTTTTTTTCTGTTCTTGGATGTCTCAGACATTCCATAACTGATTTTCATCAAAATAAACTTTGAATTCCTCGTCTAGAATGGTGTGCTCTGTCGGTGTCTGTACGTAAAGCAATAAGTGGTTTCTTGGTATCTCGCAAAAAGTTAAGAGCCCAATCCTCATCTCCACCAATACTGTACCATCCCTTTAACGTCATTTTTTAGGAAAAATGCAAACGTACTCACTGATTTGGAATGGGATTTGCGGGGTTAAAAGTGGTGAACCCGTGTTCCGAATGCGGTCCAGATGCCACTCTACATTAACCGCATCTGTGAAGTGGTAGGAATTCCGTTCGATTTCGTAGCCCCACTCTCGAACCTGTTCGACGACGGACATGCAATGGAGGGCGATATGTGATAATGATAATGATAGTAGTAGTAGTAGTAGTAGTAGTAGTAGTAGTAATAATAATAATAATGATAATTATGATGGTGATAATAATGATAATAATACTATATTTGTGAAGCCTATAATAAGCACACGCTTCTCTGTGCGCTGTACAATTCAGATACAAAATATAAACAAACAAATGAATAACTAGTATCAGAGTATAACAATCAACATTACAATGATTAACAAAAGGGGTAATGAATGTTTATCTTAATCAAGAAAGACAGAAAAGGTGGGTTTTAAGAATGGATTTGAAATTTGCAAAATTGAAGGTTAAACAGTTGATGAGTTTTATCGCAAAACTGTATTTTTGTTAATTTGAGATATTTGTGATTAAAGCTGGTTAAAAAAGAAAATAACAAGAAAATACAGGATATTTTCAACTATAACTTCTAGAATATCCCTTGTTGATGGACTTACTTTGATATCTTTAAACCTGGACCTTACCTCATTTTACAATACAACTCTTCAGATGTAAATCAGATTGGTAAAGAAGAAAAAGGTACAACTAAGTTGTTCCATATGACGAGGGGGGGGGCAATTGCTTTAGCTTGGTATAAAAGATAAGGAAATTTATTGTGGTACGTTGACATGGATTCACTTCGATAAAGTAGGGCAAGACAATGAACTATTCACTCCTACCACAAACATGGAAACTATTAAAAAAAAACGCGATCTCCTGATGTGACAAAAACTTATATATTAAACAAATATGTTATGTTTCATATCCTCGGTCCAGCGACCCCAAGACATCCTCAAGCAGTCAGTAAAAAAAAAACAGTGTAAATATCTCTTTGCTTAAGAAATTCCACAGGAGTGGATGAAAACTTGCCCGCAAGTTATAGAAGGTTGCTATAGAAACCTACCTGCTATTGTATTGTATGAAAACTATTTGTGCAAGATTGCGTGGTAGATTAACAATGCTAACTTATGGCTTTTAGGCGTAAAACGTGCCTCAATTTCACATTTGCGTGATTTTCCAAGTAAGATAATCTTCAATGGTGACACATTGTGCTTCTTTTTGCAGCAATTATTAAAAAGAGGAAGGAAAAATGTTCATGGTTCTCACTTCTTCAGCACACTCCGTTGTCATCTGAACAACGGCCATGAACATGAGACTTTCCGTGACGCGGACCACCTTAGCTGTGTCCTTACATTCTTCATTCTTTTCCAACTTCTTCGGCAATTTGTCAAGGGATTTCTTGTTCTGTTCATAGAAGAGGAATGCATAAAAAATCTTATCAGAAGAATATAACATAATATTCATAATTGTAACATTATGACCATATCAATATTTTTCACACTTTCGCTTTTTCAAGATTTATGTTCTATTTCTTATTTCCCCGGTTTCCGGCACTTTTTGTAGTTGTAATCTCTTAGCTTGGTCTGTAAGCTTAGTCTTTTTAGTGAGTACCTCCACTTTTTTTAGCAGAGTGTATAATTATGATTGTATGTCTCTTTTCAGTACCTGATCACATAGACATGAACATGATGTTGTCTCTGGTTTGGCTGGTTATGTATAAATTATCAACGACACACATTTCAAGTTTCACAGATTTCTTTGCACATTCTGTTGAAAAAAAAAATGAACATAAAGTTTGCATCATTGAATTATACAGTTTATTATCATCTATAGTAAAAGAAATAACAGGTGACACGTAGTAAATGTTCAAGGACGGACACATGTTGCCATGCAATTGTATAATCTGATAACAACTTGTTGGTAACCGAATGGAACTAAAATGATAATGTATTATTGTATCACCCATGACATTCAAGGAAACAAGTAAATCCATGAATTGATAAATCGAAAGCAAACAGGACAAAATAGCCTACGTCGTTATAAGAAAAAAAAATCAGGTGACACATATAAGATATACGATTCAGACATGTGATGTATATGAGATTCACCCCAATACGATTTCTATCGTTATTACTACATTCAAACATGTATGGTACCTTTTTTAAGCACATCAGTATGAATACAGTTATAAAGTTTTAGACATTGTTGTCTTCCATACCGTTCAATGCTAAATGAAACTGAAGAATACTCTTCATATTAAACTTCGGTTTTCGTTATTTTTCATGAATACTTCATTTTTTTTTTAATCCAAGTTATCATTTTGTAAATTTTTTCAGCAACTTAGTCTTTTCCCTGCATTTTCTTATCCTAATCATGTACACATATGTATATAAGGTTTGAATGCAAAACCTGATTGGCAACGTTTTTATACGAATTGGGATAGATGCTGCTGTAACAAAGAGAAAACGATTAGGATACTTGTCGTATTCAATAATATCTTTTAAAAATGATAATATGTGAGGGCGCAATATATAATTGATACGATTTCATTTTTTATTTCCTGTATATCTGACCATGACTTTACTTTAAAACTTTTACAAATGGCGTTTTTGTTTTTGCATTCAAGCTCATTATATTAGCTATATGTACCCTGTTAAAGATACTATTTTCTCACAATCAAGATGTGATATAATTCAATCTTCTCACAATCAAGATGTGATTTTAATTCACCTTTGCTGTGACGAGATAGCGGGAGTGAATCATATCCTCATCGTGCTGGTCATCGCCTTCACACACCCAATCACATTCTTCTTCTGTAGAACGGGATACACCGCCCTCTACCGTCCTCGTCATGGCCAGGCTGGTTTTCAACCCAAAGACAAACAATATTTTATTTCCACACGGCTACTTAACATAAAGTAACATTACACAGATCATTAAAAAATGAAACAATTATACAATAAAAACATAAAACAACATCATGACAAGACAACATCAACACTTGAGTTTACATAATCATCAAGGCATTAAAAATTCTGCTTCCGTTCTCCAATATCTGATATCAGTTACGTAATATGTAAATTTACGTAATTTGCGCTGAAGGATGAAGACGTGTTGACAGCTATCAAGGAGGCAGTTGCACAGGTGATGGAAACCAAATTCCAGCACCTCTTTGAAAGAGTGGAGAAACAAGATGGGCTGATCCTTGATCTTGAGCAAAAGGTCAAAGCTGTTCAGCAGGAAACTGCCAAGCTGAAATCTGATGCAGAGAAAGACCAACAGCTGATCAGGAATCTCCAATCCCAGCTCAACCAACAGGAGAAACTGTGTGAGATTCTTTGGAGTCCCCGAAACCAGCGACGAGAGCACAGACACCGTTGTATGCCGCATTGCCAAGCAACAACTCGACGTAGACCTGAAACCTGAAGATATTGACCGCAGTCACCGTATCTATCGCGATCGAGACGCCCAACCAACACGCCGTGGAACAGCTAGACCAAGGGCAATCATCGTGAAGCTGACATCATACAAGCATCGTTAACAGCTGCTGAGGAATCGCAGAAAACTTAAGGGTACCGGTGTGAGCATCTGTGAGGACCTCACAGACATCAACAGGAAGCTCCTTCAAGATGCCTTTCTTGCCAGCCAAAAAAGAGACAGCCACATTCTCGCTGCGTGGTCAGTAGACGGAAGAATCCTGGTCTCTGTCAAAACATCTGGAGGAAAGACGATGCGAAGGCAAATCCACAACAAGAGCGATCTGGATAGAATGTAACTCAGCTGAGCTTTTACAGGTAGAATTCTTTTAATTGTAAATTTACATATGAGTATATACTGTCACCACACCGGATTTTATAGTATTACAGCTGCAATATGATATGTACTATTTCTCCAGGCATCATCTTTTGTATTACCCTTTGTTTAAACCCTGTGCTTTTTTATATTTTTTAGCTTCTTTTATTTTAACATATTAGATTTGTTATTGTTTTAATGTCTTTTAAGTCTGTACATGAATGTGTTATTTGTCATCGGCAAATTGAGTTTAATCTGGATAATAGCAATGTGCAATGCCCAAACTGTTATGGTAACTTCAACCAGCATATTCAAAGTGGATATTTTGAACATGATTGTAGTTATTATCTTCCAATGGACTTTGATAATCTTGTGGATGATTTAGATACGACTTATTATTTATCGATATGTCATTTTAATTGTAGAAGTATAAAGAAGAATTTTAATTATATGGACACTTTTTTACAAACTTTCAGACATAGGTTTTCACTCATTGCTGTATCAGAAACTTGGCTTAAGCCACAAGAATACTCATCTTGCCTACTACCAAATTATGTATTTATAGATAATAGACGTAATGATAAACGTGGTGGAGGAGTGGGTTTTTACATATGTAGTGAATTAAAATTTAAACGAAGACAAGATTTGGAATTATTTGATGAAAACATTGAAACAGTTTGTATTGAGATATGCTGTCATAATGAAAATATTATTGTAATGGTTGTATATAGGCCATCTGCTGCATCTATTTCCCAGTTTCTGAATGCCCTAGAATTGCCTTTTCATAAGATTATGAGGGAAAAGAAAAACTGCTGTGTGGCTGGTGATTTCAACATTAATTTACTTTCATCTATGTCGTTTTCTGATTCCTTTATTGATATGTTTTCGTCATATTCACTTTCTCCGGTAATCTCAAAACCCACTAGAATAACAACACAGTCATCTTCACTCCTCGATAATATTTTTATTAATAAGTTAGAGAATATTGTTGTCTCAGGGATATTCACATGTGATATAAGTGACCATTTACCGATATTTGCTGTTATAAGATGCAGTCGTAAGAGTAATACAGATCACAACAGATTTCAACGTGTCTTTGATGACTCCTCCATACAGTATTTTTGTAATATGCTTTGAACTTGTAACTGGGAACACGTTGTAAACATAAATGGTGTGGATGAACAATTTGAAGCCTTTCTTGCCAAGTATCTCTTGTTTTATAATGAGTGTTTTCCATTCTGAATTGGTTTAAGAGTTATTTATCAGATCGTTCACAATATACAATTGTAAATGATATAAAATCAGATTTGTGTTATGTAAAAACAGGCGTCCCACAAGGCTCTGTACTGGGTCCCCTCCTTTTTTGTTATTTGTCAATGATCTGCAATTTGTAAGTCCTACTTTGTTTTCTATATTATTTGCAGATGACACAAACTTATTTTTCTCTGGTCGGGATGTTCATGAAGTCAATCATATGGTTAACACAGAAATGAAGAAAGTATTTTCTTGGTTTGTTGCAAATCGCCTGGTGTTAACCATAGAAAAATCATGTTATATGATTTTTAAAACAAAGAATAAGGTAATAGATGAAAATGTTTTACAAATACATATAGGTAATGTTAAAATTAAACAAGTGAATAATACTAAATTTCTTGGTGTGATAATTGATGATGGTTTAACATGGAAAGACCATATAAATGATGTTTGTATGAAAATAAGCAGAATTGTAGGTGTTATGAGTTATTTGAAATATGCACTTCCTTCAAAGATTCTTTTAACCATATATCACACAATGATTTCCCCCCACTTAAATTATTGTGCAATAGTATGGGGTCACACTTCATTGTACTTATCAAACCGTGTGTTATTATTACAAAAGCGTGCAATAAGAATAGTCTGTTACGTAAGCCCTTTTGAGCACACTGCAACATTATTCAAGAAAATGAAAGTTTTAAAAATTGATCAAATAGTGCAATTACAAGTGGCCATATTTATGTTTTCATATTTTAAAGGCGTTTTACCTGTAACCTTCCATAACTTATTTGTTCAAAATAGTGCACTCCATAGTTATAACACAAGATGTGCTAATAACATATGTTTACCTTTTTTGCAATATAAATTTTCAAAGACTACAATTAGATATATTGGAGCTAAGTCCTGGAATGAGTTACCTGCTATTATCAAAGAATGTCCTACATTATCATCTTTTAAACGTAGATATAGAATGTTTTTAATCCAAAGTGCAGCTGAATAATTATTGGGATATTTGCCTTCTTGCTTTGTTTTGTTTTGTCTTTTGTGTGTATTTTGTCCTTTTTGCAAGTTTGTGTATAATTTCTAATGGTATAGATTCATTCTAAAAATGTATATCTTTGATTGCAATTTGTAGCCTCATTTGTAAGGGAATCGGTCTTGATAAGTCCTATATGGTCTTTTCTGATTCCCACGCATGCTAATTATAGCTGTTTGCATCATTCCTTTTGTTTTTTATGTAAACCTAATATGCAATATATGTTATGTCCATGTACATGTACTTGTGTTTTTTGTATACTTTTTAGCATGTGGAATAAAATTGAATTGAATTGAATTGAATATCTGTCTAAAGATATTACGAAATGTCTGTTAGTTAGACGCCTGTCATGCCTGTGCGATGTTTTGTCTAAGAATAAGTTTGCTGTCATAAAACTTAGATTCATTATAAAGGTGTGGGTACACTCATTTATTTTATATTTCTATACATTAATTCCTCTAACATGTCTAACAAAGATTGAACTGCTCGTCCTAATACAAATAGTAGAAACTAATCACCGGATGATCCGTCTTTACTTTATTCTTAACTTACTCCTTTGGTCTTGTCCAATTTTTTCTCCAACTACCACTCGAAACATTCCGATATCAAATTATCAGATGAGAGACAAAACTGAATTCCAAATGAACATTCTTACCAGGATAGCAACAAAGTTGCGATGACGAATTCTTTTAAAGATGACTTCATTTTCAGTGATAGCAAGATTGTGGTCAGAATAAAGAACACTGTTGGGCTGGGCTGCAAGATGCGTTACTGTTTTGACTGTGTAGCAAAAGAACTTTATATCACCTTGAAGAACTCCGCATCCTTTCAGGACCTCGGTGGCGAATGAATGGAGATGATGTTCTTGATGGAAGGAATTTATACTGCATCGCCAACTTTGAAACTGCTAGATTTACGAAAAAGGTTTGTCTTCTTTCCCCTGGGCGTGACAACATGAATAGAATGGCGACCTTCATTTTGTCAGTATCAATAATATCGTGCGGAGACAGATATATTGGGTATCTATTTGCTCCTATCAAAAAGACAATGTCGGGACAGATCTGTCGACTGGATGTGTGTTTATCTTAAATCTGAAAGAAACAATGACGTGGCATCACGATTCATTCCAAACTTTTTTTAAATTGTAACCTAAAACCCATTCCTTTTCATGTACCGAGTTATTTTTTGTTGCCTGAAATAGTATCAGGATCCCGTGACAGAATACTGAATAATTTCGACATGTCTCTTAGACACTATAGTCACTTTTTTGATAGAAAACAAGCGTCACGCAATTAAAAGGAATAAATAGGACCATATATATATTTCCCTGTTTTATATCATCATTCATTTGTCAATGATGTTTACCGCTGTTAACAAAAATGCAGGACGTTATTGAAATACGTAGAAGGGACTCTGTTTTCCTCTTAACTCTCAATATCAACTAAAGAAAGAAAGTAGAGATGGATTCTGGACACATTATTGATTGAGTGATGAGGTAAGCAATAGGCAGATAATTCTGTCAGATAAAGCTATAAACTAAACTTGTAGATGAGTATATAGAGTCAGATATAGATCGATAAATAGATAGACAGATAAAGATAGATAACTCAATGATACGTAGAAAGATAGGTGCATAGATAGATAGATAGATATAGATAAATGTATAGATAGAAAGATAAATAGATAGATTAATAGATAGATAGATAGATAGATAGATAGATAGATAGGTAGATAGGTAGATAGATAGATAGATAGATAGATAGATAGATAGACAGACAGATACATTTGTACTAGTAGATAGAAAGATAGATAGATAGATACTAGTAGATAGAAAGATAGATAGATAGATACTAGTAGATAGAAAGATAGATAGATAGATACTAGTAGATAGAAAGATAGATAGATAGATACTAGTAGATAGAAAGATAGATAGATAGATAATGTGTATAAGAGAGTGATAAATAAAAAGGAGAGTGAGATAGAAAGAGAGGAGAGATGAGAAAGCAAGACAGATAGTTTTGTTGTTTTGTTGTGTTAAAGCACGACGTAACTCTCGAAAACTCTGCTGCATAAAGGCAATCTGATATTAGAACAACGTATTCCTTGCTACTAAACTTGGGTATTGCTATAGGCAGTTGAGGAATATTTAACAGGTTGTAACATCCTATACCAATCATAATTTACAGTGTCTGTACTTCAGAATGATCAATGATTCTGCCACTTGGAATTACATGAAAAATCATTTTTATTAGTAATATTCTTATATTCCTTTCTTATCTTTACTGACATTGATACAGCTACACTGCAAAAAGTCCGGTGTTAAATAGTGAACACCGAGCTGGTGTTAAATTTTCGGTGCTCATTTATGGTGTTAAATTAACACCTACGGGTGTCATTTCCAAATTTTAAACTGTTTTTTGAAGAGTTTCTTAGTAACTGCACTTCTTGTTGATTTTTAATTTAAACATGACGATCAAGAATTTTACATTAAAATACTAGATTTTTGAAAAAATGTGAAAATAAATTTACACCAAAGTAACACCAGCTGGTGTGGTCCCTTATTGAAGCTGGACGGGTGTTAAACCATTGATATTAACACCAGCAAATATCAAATCAACACCATGTGGTGTCATTTTTTAATTAACACCAGTATAGTGTCAAAATAACACCAGGTACAGTGTTAAATTAACACCACGAAGTGTCAGGTGAACACTTTTCAACACCATCACAGTGCATTTTTAACACCTGTGGGTGTGGTCCTTTATTGAAGTTTGATCGGTGTTAGATTTAACACCCGTGGTGTTAAATCTAACACCGATGTTTTTACAGTGTATCATGATGATTATCAGTTCCATGCCGGCTAGAATGATTCATACAATTATCATGATTATCATCAATAAGTAGTCAACGATATGATTCAATGTGGTAAATCATCCTACATGAAAGAAGAATGATCAGACAACCGAAGTAGACATTCAACGTGTTCATTCCGTAGCCATGGTAGCAGTGGTTTAGATACGGAGCCTATGTGTGTCACATTACTATAACCTGTTCATACATATGGTTGTGAAATTTGTGCATATTTGACTCATTGGCAAAGAAATGGTTAAGGAAGTGATAGAGTTTGCAACAAGTAACTTTTCTTTTGTTTTTCAACAGGGAAAGGAAGGATGAAAATATACAACAAACATTCCGAGCAACAGGCTTTCATAATGTTAGTGAAAAGCTAGATTACGTGGGCATACAAACAAAGCAGAAAATCCACATCGCTCTGTCTGAGTTACTGGATATATCTGAGGACGTGTTCTTGTCACGAAATATTTGCATGTCGGATGACGCATTTCATCACTGATGTGAAATGACGACGTGCCGGTGCGGCTTCGCTGCCGTTCTTCAAACATGGTTACAAGAGCCATATCATATGTGATGATCCCCGTATCTGCGCGTTTCGTAATCATCTTCATTTCCGATTGTTGTTCCAGAATCTACATGATGGATACGAAAAATGTATTGTGTAGTAGGGGAAGACTGTAGGACTAATATTTGAATTTCTTTCTCAAATTTCGTGCATTATGTCATCATAATGTAACATGAAGAAGTAAATAACCGCAAAAACAAACAAACAAACAAACAAACAAACAAACAAAAATGCGACACAAGCATTATTTTTTAATTCATTTTCTCAACTCATAGGTGGCATGCGCACTGGATTTTTTAATGACAAATTCAAGGGTTCGACCTTAACAACAATATCTAAATCCTATGACTTAACAAAGGTCAGATGATTTTTTCGGGGATGATGATTGCAAAAACACGCAAAAAGACACATCTTATATACATCAATGAATTTGCAGCGGACTGTCTTTTGAAAAGGAATTAGATTGAAATGGGCATACTATTTACCAGTCCTTCTTCATTCGAAGTATCGTTGATGGGTCGGTTCGTTTGTTTGTTTGTTTGTTTGTTTGTTTGTTTGTTTGTTTGTTTGTTTGTTTGTTTGTTTTTAAAGCGTTGCGGTTGAACGTGGTTTTCTTCTTGATCGTGTGACTGCTTGTGATGTGTGAGTTGCTGCGTGATATATTCGTGAATTGGCAATGACATTTAATGCATCGTAGTGTAGACAAGACTTTCGCGTGTATTTTAATTTCGCGACTTCGGCTCCTCGCGAAATTCATGAAAATTTCTGGTTTTAAGAACTTCATTTTATTTCCTTTATTGTTGAGATCAGTATCACTATTTTGCCTTAAAAACAAATAACTAAATCCTTAAATATAGTTCGCATATTTCTAAATTCGTTAGATCAATGGAATTTTTATTGAAGGCTTACTGATGGTTTCTGATGGTTTAACTGTTCACTCTTATCAAAGGCGACTAATTAATCTCACTGAGCAACCAGTGATGTATAGCGTTACATGCGGGTGAGAGAAAATTGCAATGAGCCCGAAAAGTTATAAAATGGCGTCTACATTTATCGATATGAAGGAGTCAAATTCCACGCTTCTGCAAACTACCCATATTAAGAGAATTTTATTGGAGTGCCAATTCCGCTCCAAACATTGCCCACCTGTGCGTTCCCATAGGTAATACATATTTTTATATTAAATTAAATGGAATTAAATTCCATTAAATGGAATGTAATAGCATTGTAGGATACATTAATTCCCCATGAATTCATAGCACGGGGTATTTTTATGAGCCAATGATGCTTCGAATGGGGTGATTTATAAGGTCGAATTTATTGATTTTATCGATGATGTACTATGAAGTGTACTTTGTCACTTCATACTCAGTTTTCTTGCATTGTTTGGTGTTATCATTGTAGAGCTGCCCTGCATGTTGTCAGGGACATTATCTATCTTAGATTTGAACATAAAGTTTACATAATATAACATGCCAGTAATTTCTACAGTTGTGCCCTTTCGCCTGGTACTTAATATAGGAATGTCAACAGATATAAATGTCGACAGCACATTCAAATCAACCCTAAAATAGGTGAAATTAGTACTAAAAATGTCAATTCATAATTGACTTTATTTGACAAAGTTTGTCATACGACAATGAGTACGTTGAAAGACGTAAAAATCTTAGGAAACTTCTCGTCTTATCATTGTCCTTATTTTCATTTACTATCATAGTATTGTAATGGTCTTTTCAGTGTGGGCACCATTATTACAAAGAGCCATGCTGCTTTTGCTAGTCCCTCCTCCCCCCCCCCTCCCCCGATCCTTCTCATTTATTTCTAGAACAGAACTGACAATTATGTATACACTGTAGTTGATTATTTGTATTCGTAGTTGATTTATATGTTTGTTTTCCAAATTCATGAAATTCTTCCGTCGAGATGACTTAGTCGATGCAGGGCAATTGTCAATACATATCATGTTTGTTGTATGTTTTGTTTGCTTTTGATGATTGTAAAACGCTTCGAAACATGTTTCTATCAAGCGCTATATAAATGTTTCATGTTATTATCATTATTGTTATTAATATTATTATTATTATTATTATTAGTAGTAGTAGTAGTAGTAGTAGTAGTATTGTTTTTGTTATTATTGTTATTATTATTATTATTACTACTACTACTACTACTACCACTACTACCACTACTACTACTACTACTACTACTACTACTACTACTATTACTATTAGTATTATTTATACCTGAGGGTCAAGAAGGACATTGCTCTCTAAAGGAGACACCAGACCAGATTGAGCTCCATCATCTCCTGCTTAGACTCACAGTATAATGTCCTAAGATGACCAGATTTCTCCATTAGATAAACGAGGCGGCGACATCCCATGCAGTATGTCCCCCCCCCAAAAAAAAAGAAAAAAAAAGAAAAGAAAATACAATCGGATTTCCGCATTAATAACTTTCAATATGATTAAACTATCTAATGCTATTCCAGGGTCTAAAAATGTAACACCTTACGTATATTTTGCAGGAAACCTCATTCAATTTGGATACTTCGTCACAGATTAATGTAGATTGTTATAAAGCATGTCATGGCCCTGTTTTTTCTAATGCCCCAGTCACATATAAACACGGTTCTTCAAGGATGTACGCGGCGATCCGGGGAAATCCGGGGAGATCCGGGATAGTTTCGACCTCGATGAAGTGTCGACGTGCGTTGCTATGACTGTCCTCACGGTGTACACGGCAGTTACAGGGATAAGGCCGAAAGAGCGCGGCGTTTACACGGACAAACATGGCATCTACACGGATCAACACGGCAGCTACACGGTAACCACAATCCTGGATTGCTCTGCCAACACGGCAATCCCCGGATGACGCCGGATGTTTTTGAACTCAAAAAGTTGCCGTGTTGATCGACCTCCAGGATATACACGGATGTCCAAGGATGTCCAAGGCGTCAACACGGATCTCTCCCCGGATCACCCCGGATCAGATCCGGGATGATCCGGGATGTCTATGTCACTGGGGCGTAAGTTTAGCACTTGACGGGTGATCTAGAAACTCCATATCAAAGGTACTGTTTACCATTGGGATCAGTGGTTTAGAAAAAAAAAGTTCGAGATATCACATTTCATGCATATGTGTAGGTCAGTTGTATCACAAAACTTCCGACCATGTAAAAAGTTTGCAATAAAGCCTTAGATATAACTGTATCTAAGAAGTTATCACTATTTTTCTCAATAAAACCATAACTGTCGTGACTGTATATACGGTTTAGTCTAGAAACTTGTTTTTATAACTTTTGTTCACATTTTGTATATTTAACAATACTTAACATTAATTTTACTGACTCAATTTCTTACATATAAAAAGGGTGTTTATATCAGTAACTCCCATTTTAGACATATTTTGGAGCACCAAAGCTGCGTTTTTGTCTCATCTGCTTAATGGCAAACCATGCTTTTAATGGGTGTGAACACGACGGATAGAACTTGGAGGGAAGGGATTCCAGACGTGCTCTATTGAGAGATCCTTATTCATCTTTGACCACCGAAGAAAATCGGGTGGGGTTTTCTGTAAGATGTGGGTAATAATTTACAGTTTTATACCCTAAAACTGTATTTGGATTGATTCACTGTTTTAAAGTTATCGTTGCGGAGGGTCCAGTTGTAATATAAATGTGAGACGTACGACACATATTCTCATACACGGTATAAGTCTCGTAGTTTCGTCAGTGTTGATTGTTCACTAGCCAAAGTGGACTTGTTTTTGTCGGGAGCATTACAACTCTGCTTTTTCATTACGTTGTAAGTTTTAAAGGAACATTGACCAATACTTGAATTAAACTATTAAGTTCATTCCTTCCATTTTTTTTAATTCGACACATATGATTCTAAAAAGCATTATCATAATTAGGTACATTTTCCAGGTAGATAAAAAAAATGCCACTTTGGTTATCCGCGTGTTTCTTTCTGGTTTGTTTCATGAAATTATGTTACAGGTAGTTAGTTCAGCTCGTTACTTTAATGTGTTCATTATTAGTTGTCAGGCGCACTGCTTTAATTGACAGCATTGTTGTGCAACTAATGAAATATCATGTTCTATACTAATTGCCTTATTCTGTTGGTTTGGCGCAATGAATATAATCTTATAAAATACTCCTAATATGAAATAAGCGCACATTCACATCTAAATTATTTCATAGGCCCTTATATTTATATTCTTTATGTATGTATATATATATATATTTTTTTTTAATGTATGTATATTTATATATAATATAGTTTTTTCCGGTCAATTTCATACTTTTGTCACTCAAATTCATCAATGTGCATTCAAATTCACGCAGCGCACGCACGCGAAAATATTGGGGCATTCAAATTCAGAATCCGAGCGATCAATTTCATTTATGAGCGTTCTATTTCGTTTTCGTGAAATCAAATTCACGATTGGCCATTCAATTTCAAAATGCGAGCACCGACTTTCCTACTCGTGCATTCAAATTCATACGACAGTCACGTGATAGTCCCAATGAGCTTGTTTGGAGCGTTCAAATTCATTTTTAGGCGATCAAGTTCCTACTTCGTGCAATCAATTTAACGAGGAAAATGGAGGAGACTTTTAAGAAAGGAAAAAGGGCCAACACAACCAATGAATGCTTGCGTATAGCAGTGTATAGTGTAATTAGGACTGTTTACATGTTCTACATTGTTCTCTGTTCATGTATTCTTTGTTTTTCATCTCAATAAATTTCAAATTGCAATGTCCAATCAGCAGTGCATCCAAACAACACAACGACTAGTAATCATATTTCTTGACGATACTACATGCTGACAACGCCCCAAACCAACCATATAATGACAATAACATCATCAATTTAAGACAAACTGACACACAATGATCTCACATAGTCCCGCAAAATTTAATCAATAAGACAGCAATACACAACAGACGACACGTATAAAATGCTCATGTATCAGTTTCAATATAGTCGAAATTGTTTTTTTTTTCCTCGAAAGTGTCAACCAACCCTCCGTATTATGCTCGTCTGTAGGCCTATACAGTGCCTAATTTTTGTTTGTTTGTTTAATTTTCTATCAAAGAAGATGGCTGGATAACCCATATTCAGCTGCAAAAGCTGGTCTTCCATACGGGGTCCAGTTAGATGTTTTGCTCTTTGTGATGAATAAATGAAGTGAGATCTTTTACGTGCATGAGTTGTGACTCCTACACGTGGGACCTCCATTTTATGTCCAATCCCAGGGAAATGTGCCTGTATATTCCTATTTGATAAGCGCGAGTTCAAAATAATATTGTCAATTCACAGGTGGACCTCTACTGCAAAATAAATAGTCATCATAAATCCCAATATTCAAAGCCAAGTGAGAAACACATGCATACACGGCCCCAAACTAACTAAATTCAGGGCTTCTTTTAAATTGAATGCAGTTATTTGGAACATGGTTGCCTATTCACGAATTTGAATGACCGACGAGATTCCGTCGCCAGCTTGACATGAATTTGAATGCTCTTTGATGAAATGCGTGCTCCTCTCTTAAATTTGAATGCTCCGATAGTGAATTTGAATGTTCCGATAGTGAATTTGAATGCTCCGAGAGTGAATTTGAATGCTCGGATAGTGAATTCGAATGACCGGATTTTGAATTTGATTGCTGATTCAGTGCTGCGAACGTGGAAAGCGTGAAATAGGAACTTGAATGACAAAAGTATGAAATTGACCGGGAAAACCTATATATATATATATATATATATATATATATATATATATATATATATGCATATAAGTCATTCAAGTTTCGAAAGACACAAGTACAGATGACGTAATTTACAACAACCAAAACACACAACACAACACACACACACACACACACACACACACACATACACAAACACAGAAAACGTTAAGTAAATTATGGGGTGTTGTCTTATGTTTTTGCGTTCTCCATATTTTAAGGAGACGGCAGGTTTGTAATTAAACTTTAAGAGTGGTGTAAAAACAGTGTTTTTTTTAAGAATTCATTTTATCACATCCTTGCTGTTTTGAGGTGCTCATTCTAATTAGTATCCGTCAGGATAACGCATCCTTTGACATGTTTGAATAAATACTACTTTCTCGATCATACCTCAATTTAACATTACAATTATAAGCACTTTTTGATGATAAATACTTTATCATAAACGCAAATGTTGTGAAGATACGCACGTATGTACATATATGTATATTACAATTTATGTGAGTGTACGGCTGGGTGTGTGCGTGACGGTGTGTGGGGCATGCTGTCTGTCTCTCTGTCTGTCTGTCTGTCTGTCTCTCTCTCTCTCTCTCTCTCAATATAGACTTTTTTTCGCTTGCACCACAAACGAGATACAACAGACTTTCCAAGAATAATATTATTGACTTTCTCTTGCACCTTTTAGATGCTATACTTGACTATGAAAACCACAACTCACAAATTATGCGATTCACACAGAAATTTTGCTCAATCTACTATCGCTGAGATATAGTTTATTGACTCGTCCGCAGGCTTCCTCTTTTGAAGAGAGGGAAAGAGATAGCTGATGAAAGACTGACATTCAAGTCTCATGACAAACCTTCCAAGAACTACCAGGACTCTAAACATTGCCAAAAACATTACAGGCACGTGTGCGTTTCACGTATAATGAACATGTGATATAATCGTATGAGCAATGCATTTTGAATTCATAAGATTACTCTGAAACAGCGCGCAATGATTCAAAAGACAAAAGTCATCATAGAAAAAACAAAAATCAATCACCGATGTCCTAAAGATATAAGATCATAACCTGCAGTGTAAGCTTAACGGACATTATTCTATTATTGATAATCTCTGCATTAAATCATTGTTCATGATGATGAAAATAATAAGGAAAAGCATTAGAATGTTTGTTGTAACCAGTAACCTGTTATGGATGTTAAAGTTATTGCACTTGCATACTGCAGAGGTGAAGTTCAGAAGATGTTCTAAATAATCTTAAAGGCAAGCTGTAAAAAAAGAAACATGGAAAAGGAAAAGAAAAGGGGAAAGAGCAATCTTTACTCACCACTATTACCAGCATTGCTACTTAAATAATGAACAAAATGTTAACTGCGATGTCTTTGATAAATGCTGCAAATCATTACAGTTAGCTGACAATATCCATATACGGATTTGAACGTTGTTATTTTAATTCACCTTTTCGCTGTCTTTATGCCAACAATAATAGCAAATAGACTCGAAGCCGAAAATTAATACATTCTTAATAGTAATGCTTTTCATATCAATCTAAACTTGTAATAAACCATGATAGTTTGTTGTACTGAACCCGTTTCATCAAGTATTTTTCCTATATAATTATAATATGCGTGCAGTGACCTGTTGGTGACATTAGCAGATGCCAACAGCATATTAAGAGTTTCACAGCTATGAATGGCCTATGCGCCATTTTAATCATTTTCAGTGCAAGTTCATCATCAAAGCAAAATGAAAGCTTCAACCTTATCATAAAACAGTTCCTCACTAGTAACATAAAGAGAAAAAAAAATTCGAACTATGATTCCAGGTATCCAAAGAATTAATTTTTAGTTTGTCCTGTTTTTCGCAGCCTAAATCACAAGTATCTCAATTTGACGAGCACTGTTAGCTCGTTTTGCGATAAAGCTCTTCATAAATGGCGACGTTGTCTGAGGCAAAGTTCTCCTTGATTTGATCAGATGGACCAATAAGATGCAAAATGAAACAAAGTTTCCTTACGAGATCAGGAAGGAAAGAACTTTGGACGAGCTTGTTCAAGTTTTCTTCTTTTTTACTCTTCATTTTGTCTGTTCAGAATCGTTAAATGTATAACATAGATGTATCGTCATTCTCTCTAGAAGAAAATAGGGTCAGCTAAAATCAGGAGCCGGTTGTTAGATGCCGGCGTAGCGGGCGTGTTTGCAAACATCAGCTTGCCTTCGACGCTGATTAAGTCGAGGATGTCGCTTATTGGCGTGTCAAAAGCTATCTCGTCCTTTGACAGGAGAATGGCCATTGCACCTGGTGTATAGCAGGTTGAAATCAAAGGTAGCATGCATTCAGTTTGTCAGTGACGTCACAATGCAGTTGAGTATCAATAAATGATTCAAAGCAAATCAAATCAATCAAATCCTGCCCCACCCATAGCCTGCTATTTTCTCCCTTTCTTTATGTTTCTCTGTCTCTCTTTGACACACACAAACACACACACACACATCCGTTACACATTATGTCCTCTTGGTCATCATTGGTATTCACTTGATAAAAACGCTATTCATGACAATAGTAGTTTGTACGACTGGATTGGATATGAGGAGAGATTGATGGGTATTGGACCTGGTTATCAATAGTTAATAATAGTATTGCTACCACGAGGTGTGTAGTGATTTCAAATATTAGAGTGACGATGAGGGGGAAATGTACCACGAAAAAAGAAGTTACTTTCTCTAATGCAGATGCAATAAATCAGCAAACAGACAATTTTTATTTGAATGGAAACTATAAACATTTGCGTGTCTTTAAGATTGCGTTCAACGAATAATGGAAATAATTCTGTCAGATCATTCATTCGCATAACGCTCCATATAATCTGTTCGGGTGTTGTTTGTTTTTTGGGGGGTGGGGTGGGGGTAAGTAAAATGCTTATAATTCCAACAGTGATCAATTATATCTCAACAATTCTTGAATGACCATATTGTCATGCACAAGGGAATTTTATTTCTGCGTAAGGAAGAAAGGAGGCATTGATCAAAGTATATCAAGTGGCATTGTCATTGATCTGAATATTTAAAATTGTTCTGCAAATTTGGAGAGGAAATTTTGAACGAAATTAATAAGCACAGTGAAGAAAAAAAGATGTCTCACCAGCGACAGCGGGAGTGGAGAAGGACGTTCCCGATGCGATGGCGAAGGAGTCCTCACTGATTATATCGGCGAGGTCGACTCGGCGGCCCGGAGCATAGATGTCCACGCACGGTCCGTAGTTCGAGAATCCCGCCCGCTCGTCAAAGAACGGACTGGCCGAGTTCACCCGGGAGAGACGGGAGGAGCCTACGGTAATGACCTGGTGTGAGAGAAAAACACGGTCGGTAAACGAACTCAAGTGTGACATCGTAATAGAGTTCTGTCTGTTGACACGCATTGCATCATTCTGAAGAGTATTTTTGAGATCATAACTATGAAATATTTTACATTATATAAAGTGACAGGTATAATTATTCTGGGAGTTTGATAATTATGCAGGGTAAGCAACATGTCTGATAAAAAGAAATATAATTTTTGTAACTGAGAATATGATGCCTATGATACAATAAATTGAATAAGTTTCAGTATCTTTCTTGCTCCATACATTGCACTTTCTACTGCAATGAGGTACTGTAATTTCCAACAGTTATATCTTCTAACCCAAGTGTCTTGACCTGCCATCCGTTTGCCATGAAACGATGGACCTGTTCTCGTATGTATTACTTTTAGTATTCATTGTCATAATCTTGAATAAAGTGTAGGTTATATAACAAACACATTTATTATATTCTCTGATACTGAAGAAATATGGATCAAACCTAATGAAACGTCATATAATGACTACATTTGATTTTCCTTGCTGAAATTTTAGAACCTTAGAGAAGACCTCCGGATGATTTTCAGACTTTTTCAGACATCTATAAACTGGTTACGATGGGTACAGGGTTACAGAATTAGTACTTGCAGACGGTCGTACCTAACTTCGAGGATATGCTGCTGGCTTCGATAATTCTATGGGGCGCCAAGAGTCGCACGGTAGATTTCGTGACGAAATGGCCATCTTGTCGACGAAATTACGGATTTCGTAATGAAATCGACCGTGCGACACATGGCGCCCCATAGAACTTATCATCGAAATGAGCTCATCCTCGAGGTTAAGGATCATCGTCTGAACGTAGATAGTGATTGGGATAAGAAGTAAGAATATTTTTAAAACATAACAAATCACAGTGATCAAGGCTGATGAAATAGCAGCTTCACATTGGAATGTGTGATTGGGCAGAACAAAAGCAGAAAGCATGCATACATTCTACACTTAAGGTCCACAATAAATTCCACAATCTCTACCTGGCACTATATCAATCTATGTAAACTAAATACATAATGTAAAATCATATAAATTGTGCGGAGTGTCCCTTTAACCTTTTGTGGGCTTTGAATACCGGTTTGCACTTAAAACCCCTTAGTACATTGCACACACTGTCCAAAGTCCCTGACGCAGAAAGGGTTAATCATTAAGTCATTATTATCACCACAAGGTTTGCATCAGTGGCCCTTGCTACAACAGCGAACCATATAGCGATCAAATCTCTTGCTTCTCAACTACAAATCAGCTATAGGCCTATACTTACGAAATCATTCTTCGCCGGAGAGTACATGCAGGCATCGGCCGTGTTGGGCTGAGCACCTGTGTTACCAGCGGCAACGACAAGCAAACAGCGGGTTTTAGTGTCCAGGTTTTCGAAGGCCTCGTCTATGGTAAGCGACATGGTCAACGATATCAACGAGTATGAGACGATGCACTTCTCGTTCGGATTATTCGCCGCCCATTCAAAGACAGCATCGATGCCTGTAAAATGTTTAGAGCAGATTGGAAAAACATTGATATATCAACAGAGTACTGCCATAACTGTCACTAGAGCATTGTCAGGTATGCTCCTGTGTTGTTGTTGTTGTTTTTGTTGTTGTCGTCGCTGTTGTTGTTGTTGTTGTTGTTGTTCTCTGGGTCAAGAGGGCCGCCATGAGTAAAAGACTTGTCCATGGATGTATGCATTGGCCAGAACACAACGCCAAAATCTCATCATTGACTGATTGAGAGCCCATTGTGACGTCACAGTGCACTGTCCCAAATTTGACACAAGGTGGTCAGACGTATATGGAATTTTTAATTTCGCGCGGTCCCGAACTTTGATGGTCAAAAGCCAATCAACAGCGAAAGAAAGAACAATGCCTACATAATGTTACACGATGACACCAGAACCACACACGACGGCTAAAAACGAAGTTTACCCGAAGGACACACGAAGGAAATACGATGACTAGGCCTACACGAAGATTGTGCTACCTCTCTCTCACGGACTTGCTGCTGGAGCGAGCCTCCTCCGGTATAATAACTGCCTGGCGCGCCTCGGCGGTCATACGATGGCTTACTCAGAGAAGATGCCATCACGAATGACCCGATGTTTTACCATCAGAGCTGAATTTGAGCACTTTTTTTCATCGTGTGTTCATCTTTGCTCAATTTTGGGACAGTTTGACGCCTACATCATATCGCCACAGTGCTCGTGATGAAAGTGTGAAGAGGTCACTTTACATTATTTTATCTTGAAGAGTTTTACTTACCGGCTACGACATCATCTGCCGTTGCGATGCCTTGTTCGTTGGCCACGCGAATGCTCCTCACTGTTGCCTCCCGCGCGATCCCGATGTTCTGGCCGATGGCGACACTCGCAACCCTGGTTCCGTGACCGTTAGGATCATGTGGGTCTGCCGTGGGCTGAATTGAATACGGCGGCGAGATGAATTTATGAATAATACATCATTTCAAATATCATTACAAATATCAGAGTGTTACACCTGCAGTTTTCTCATGTTTTTAAAGGCTGATCTTCTACGGACGGCTGATTTTCCGAGGAGCATCCATCTTGCTTTTCGGAAAAGCATACTGCAAAAAGTCCGGTGTTAGATAGTGAACACCGAGCTGGTGTTAAATTTTCGGTGCTCATTTATGGTGTTAAATTAACACCTCCGGGTGTCATTTCCAAATTTTAAACTGTTTTTTTGAAGAGTTTCTTAGTAACTGCACTTCTTGTTGATTTTTAATTTAAACAAGACGATCAAGAATTTTACATTAAAATACTAGATTTTTGACAAAATGTGAAAATAAATTTACACCAAAGTAACACCAGCTGGTGTGGTCTCTTATTGAAGCTGGACGGGTGTTAAACCATTGATATGAACCCCAACAAATATCAAATCAACACCATGTGGTGTCATTTTTGAATTAACACCAGTACAATGTCAAAATAACACCAGGTACAGTGTCAAATTAACACCACGAAGTGTCAGGTGAACACTTTTCAACACCATCACAGTGCATTTTCAACACCTGTGGGTGTGGTCCTTTATTGAAGTTTGATCGGTGTTAGATTTAACACCCGTGGTGTGAAATCTAACACCGATGTTTTTACAGTGCAGTACCTTTAAAAAAATATTGGTGACATCTAACCCATGTGCAACTGAAATGAGTTATCTTCATTACATTTTCATTCCCTTTTCATCAACATATTCGAAGAAAGCATAACATTGTTGTGATGTTCTGCTCCAAGTTCACTTGAAATGTCTTGAAATTACTCGTTTTCAGTTTTCACAAGGTTTTCCTCAATTTTGAAAGGGTTGGGGTTTTTTCGTGTCGTTGTTGTGTATACTTACATCATTACCGACGAAATCAGCGAAAGACTCGGCTCTGTTACTGAACTCGTTTTGTTCACTAAACACACCTGTGTCGAGAACGAAGATGGTAACTCCGGCACCTCCCGCTGTAAATTAATGATGCAAGTTATGAGAATGACAAAAATGAAAAAAGAAAGAAAATCATTATGATGATAATAATGATGAGAATGATAACAATAGTAATAATCTATTTCGTCAGTCGTTACCAATTTAGCAAGTCGTTAACAAGTTTTTAGCAGCGTGTAATCATCAGTCATCCAAATTTGTACTTGCCAAGAACAATGACAAGTTAATGTTTGCTTCACTTTAATAACTATAATCGTTTTAGTGCTACTAACAAACTACAGTTGCTGAAACCACCGTATAGACACCACTATCATCATCATGGTTTGGTACTCTTGCTACTTGGTTACAATGGTTACAATGACGAGAAGCCTACCCAAGTTAAAGGTGGCTCCATCGAGAGGGAGATCGACCTGGTCTACGCGATCCTGGGAGTCCGTGGGGAGAGAGGGAAGCTGGCTCGTCCGCTGGATGGAGTTCTGCTCGACCCTCAGACCGCCCTCAGCTACAATCTGTGAAGTCAGAATTTGCGGCACGATTGATATGGATGCAATCTGGAGAATTCACTTGATTTTAGTTGCTTCAGTCTCATCTGATCTCATTTAATTTCATATGATTTAATTTGATTTTATGAATAAATTTTTCTCCAAGTAAACATCTAAGTCTGGAGTAGTATACTACATTATATACATAACTTAAAGAGTCAAATTCTTAGTATTTGCAATAATGATTGTAGTTTATATCCAGGGGCGGATCCAAGAATTCTGTAAAGGGGGGGGGGGGGGGGGGCGTGACTAATATTTCACGAAAAATAAAAGTAGGGCGTGCGCCGGTTGCGCTCCCCTCTGGATCCGCCACTGAATTATCAGAACATGACAATTTGTGTACGTTACCCTCCTGGCGCAGTGTTCGTCAGCGTTGAGGGCGACAAGCGAGAGCACACCGGTGACAGTTCTCTCGACTTTGGCAGTATGACATTCCGGGAATTCCCCGTTTGAGAGGTCACGGAGGAGAGAGTTCAATCTTCCGTTATTCTGCAGGGGGACAAAGTGTTGGAATATTTAAAAAACAAGAATAAGTGCATCATAATGGTTTGGCTAAAAAGGGGGAACGCTTCAACTTCATTGTTTAACTTAACACTACGCACGAAAGTACTGCGAATGGTTACTTACTGGATAGCAGTAAACAGATTTTGAAATCATGTCGACAAACAAACAAACAAACAAACACATAACATTTGCATACACGCGCACACACGAGAATACACTTTCTGAACACTGTATGGCTTCGGTGTCTTCAGTGAATAGCGCGCATCAGTATCATCTCCAATGACAAATTATTCATTGGTTGTGAGTCACTCTGCGTATATTTCTTTCTTTCTTCCTTTCTTTTTTAACCAGACTCTAATAGCCGGCGTCGCTTCGTGAGTTCCAGCTTGTTCCTAAGTTGCCGCGTCCAAATTATTTCTAATGATATCGTCATTGCCTGTTTACTTTCTTTCTGTTTTTCAGTCTTTACTTGCTAACGAGGACTATGCTACAAAAATATCAGACTTACCGGCGCACTGATAAGGAACGATCCCGGCAGAGAGTCGTTGGAGAAGACAATGTCGTCAAAATCGTAGACAACCTCTCTGCTGTCGCTGCCACTGTCGCTGCCACTGTCGCTGCCACTGCTGCTGCTACCACTGCCAGACGAGCCACTCTGGGCACTCCCACTGCTGGAGTGGTTTCCGTGCGTGACTTCCAACCTGCGAGGAAAATTTAAAAATAGTAATCACTGAACTGATGATAGATAACTTTAAACTTTATTGGCCATCGACTTTATCGATTGAATTGAAATCATAACTATAATGTCTTATTCATGAATTAATTTGAGAGGATTGTGTGCAGCTTTTTTGTTCTGAGGGAGGTTTCAACTATACAGATGCTTGATTTTTTCCCCAAAAAATGAAGTATACATTAAACCTATCGTGAGTTATTGAAGACTTCACACTTGTGGATAGATATGGATACTGGTCAAACTGTCAACAAAACATTTCCTGCCAATAGCTGTGGATGCTTTGGGGGTAGAACCTAGTCCTTTTTTTAAAGTTACTCAAAAGACAGCGAACATGAATTTTACCGTGTAATACTTGAAAAAACAACAACATGCTTTTCAGTTTAGAATACTTCATTTTTTCTTAGCGACCAACCCATATTCTAATGATGAAGTGATTTATTAGTGCAACTCAAAATCCACGTTAAAAGGAATGTTTTTACTTCAGGTGGTAACAAATAAATAAGTTCCGCGATATTGCTTCCAAGTCAGAAACTCAAATATGACTAACATTATAGCCAAACTGAATACGTGCTTCAGCTTTATGGAATAGCAATACGTTACCACGAGAGGGAGGCAATAACGACGAAAGCTACAAAGATCAAACGCTGCATGGTGATGGGTTGGGCGTGTCAGATCTTCCGGAAGACTTCTGATATGATATGACACCTCATTAGCAGGTTCCCAGCGCTTTTATACTTTTTCTCCTCTCAAGTATTGCTTCGAACGCTGTACGGCAATAACTAAGCTAATAAAACGACTTTACTGTGCATGAATGGGTCGACAAACAAACATTGACGACGGACAGAGATATGTGGCAGAGCATTGTGTACTTAATCTCGGATATGTCCGTCACGTACAATGCAGTAGCAGAAGACTATAGTAAGAAAATGGGGATAAACAAGATAGTTTTGTCCACGAAACGTATACAAAGACATAGAATAAATACGTGATTGGCACAATGTAACGCTGTGCTGCAATCGAATTCTCCTACACGCAAGAAAATGCATATTATGATAACGCTTCATGTTTGCCTTGGTGTCCGTTACCCACAAGGGTATCATCGTCCACTTTTTCCTGAAGACGTTCTTGTAGTCTAAAAAAACTTCTTTTCATTACGAAAGATTTTGATTCAACTGTCTGAAGCACAAATATCAACATGTATATCAGGTATACATATCACGTGCATGAACAGTTGTTTCGTCACGCATTCCGGAAGATTGCTATTAGGAATGACAATGCAGAATACAAACGCGCTGTATCTCACTCTCTATCTCTTCCTCTTTGTTCCTTTTCTGCTTTGCACTTAGAGCTTATTAAAAAATAGTAATAAGAATGAAATGTAAATGAAATGCAAAAAGTGTTCATTCTTAATACCATGCGGCAAGTCAAAGATAGAATGTCTCGAGGATAAATTCTGTTCAAGTATTGTATGACAAGCAGGTGTGAAATTATTACATAAATAAATAGTGTGACCTATCTACAAAGCAAACTTTATATAGCTTGTGTCCAAATTACAAAATGATATGTCATTCATAGTTGAAAGAGAAAACGCAGAGAAATTTGAGACGGAAACGAAACAAAATAACAGGGAATGATTAACGATGAAACTTACTCTTATTACAGGAGCTTTCGACAAAGACGGACACAGTGGACGGTAGGCCTACATTGAGAAATACAAACACTGGAACGATACCATAAAGCATAAAGAAAAAAGGGGAAAAGTGGAGGAACAAAAGCATATAAAAAGGTACTTCAATAGAGGGAGATCAGATAACATTGTGCTATAATGTGTATTGTTCACAGATAAAGTCTCCCAAAGTATTGTAGTTATAACCCTTCTTTAATTTACCCGAACAAGGCTGTAACAGGGAGGTGTGAGAGCCTAAAACTCACACCTCCCTGGCTGTAACAAGCCTTGTAGTTCTGTTAAGCTCGGATTTTGCAATTGACAGTTAATGTAGTTAGGCCTTAAGAATTCAGAAATTATACTCTATATATAGGAAGTAACATTTCTGTTACGGGCAAGTAAAATCACCATCTTCAAAGTTGTAAAAACAAACACAATTTCTCTTGCGTGCCACTGAGAAACATTAGTCATGTAAGTTTGCAATACTGTCACGCAAATACCAGCATTAAGAACGTGCGTGTGGGACTTGTGATTTATGGAGGAGTATGCGTACACAATATGTCACCATGCAGATGATGATTACAAAATAATGTCTTAGAAATCCTTTCATCAGTATAGAAATAGGAAAATATAAGTAACATTACGGTAGCAATAATCACGAGCAGCAGATCCGGTTTTTAAAGGTTACTGTTTCCGGAGTTATTCGTTTGCTATGTTTTCTTCCGTCAAGAGGCACAAATCTTACACAAGTAAAGTTTTACTATGTTAAGAGTGTATTTCCTTCAACAACTTAGCAGATTGTGTCAGAACACGTGACCTTTCAATTCACAGTCAAGATGCCCGTAACTTAATGAAAGCATGTATCATTTTTTTGCGTCAAAATTGTCAATAATAAATCTTTTTCTGGTCCCATTAAACCTTTAAATGTAGATTCTGGTGGCGTGGATTTTGTTTAAAAGAATTTATTATTCAGTGTTCAGACCTGCGAGACATAATTATGTTTAAGCGCCAGATGGGAAAAGCAAACTTATGCGACTGTAAAAATGACGTTTTTATAGCAAAGAAGATAGACGCTGTTTTAGTCGACAAGTCGTTACAAAGACCTGCAGTTCTTTTCAAATGAAATATCTTTGTGTGACCATACGTACCTTACCAAACATACAGCTGCCATAAAAAGGATTATAATTCTTCTAGGACAGACAGAAAGTCATAACGTTGAAGCAAATATCCTGTTCGTAACGCATAAAAGGCATAAGAATTCTGAGTGAGAGTTCAGAGTGGGCTATTTTTCTTCTTCGACAAATCCTGTCGACATTTTGCCTCACAGTAATCGTTCCGTGAGTATTAACGATCATAATTGTTATAACTTAATATCATTTTACTCTACGTGTACATGTAAATGTGAATAAATATACGAATACAAAAATCATATATATATATATATATATATATATATATATAATATGCATAGATATATATATATATATATATATATATATATATATACATATATATATATTAATCAATTAATTGATTAATATATGGGTGGATAATCCAGTTGTTGAGAAGGTAGTTAACGAGAGGTGCCTAAAGCTGCATAAAAAAAGAATAATAATAATCTCCTACCAGACTTCGTGCAGTTCAGGGGAACACGGTATAACAAATTGGTGCTATTGTTGTTTTGTCCCAGTGTTCCACGTCTTACAAGCTTGGCTTTCTTAGTGGAACACTGTTTTCCATCATTGTGATTATTTACCATTTTTGTTGCCATGGCAAAGTCCATTGTTTCTTTCTTATGATATCACTCGTGCATATACTTTATATTGTATTTGAAAAAAAAAATCCTTTATCAGACGAGTGTAATAACAATGAAAAAATTGTATCACTTTGGATTATGTCAACTTTTTCTTTTCTTTTTGATGATGGAAATAAATACACTATTGAATTGAATTAAATTAAACATGAAACAAACCCTCAGTACTTTTCAACACAAAACTGTGCACTCCCATCGTGAACTACACCATGCTGTTTTCAAAGGATTAATATTTATAACAAATTCATTTCAAGCAGTATGCATGATTTGAATTACAATGACATTGTTTCAACTTTCAATAATGTGTGATGTATCCCCCAGGGACTGTGTTCCATGTTACGAAGTGCCGTATTCTATAATTATGATGAAAGCAGGCTTCGCAAACAAGCATAATAATCATTACTATTATAGTATTTGTCAACTTTGATGTACGTATGTAAAGTTTATGTCGTCGTAAACATGTGCCAAAGGGCATTAATTTCACCCTCTGCATGGCGTGTCTCAAATTCCCATATAAAGCTTATTATGTCAGTCAAATATAACATCAGCTGTCATTTTATCGCTTAACGCAACATTCGCAGTATACAAGAGCCTCAACGTACGTGATTAATCCGTGAGCAATCATGCATGAGTGTCGGATTTCTCGTCTTTTGTCCTACAGTGACACTGAGTCGATAGAAGCATGGGGAGTAGGATGGAAGTTGCTGCTCTTGTCTCTCTGGTGGTAACGGCTGTCCTGCTAAAGTCTACATGCGGCGCGGAAACATGTGAGTTAATGGGATATGGTACCGTATTTATGGGTAAACTCGGCCTAGCCCGTAATTAACTCGGCCCTTTTAGAGAGCCCTCACAAGGGGCCAAGTTTACCCGCTGGGCCGACAATGGCCGAGTTTACCCATAACTACGGTATAGTTTTGGTCGAGATGGGGATTCAGATTTTAAACTTTTTTGCGAGATAATTATAAACAACTTATAAGATATGAAAGAAAATGCAACTTTAAGAGGAATTAAAATCTTATTTGATGAAAATCAGTTTTGAAATGGCTGAGAAATCCAAAAGCAAAATAAATTAAACAAAGTAGTCTAATAAAAAGGGGGACGTACATTTTTTACTAGGATTTTTTTTTGTGGATATCTCACTTATTTCACAACCAATTTTAATGAAATAATTTAAACTTTGAATTCCTCTCAATGTATGCTCTTTGTTTCATGTTCCAAATTTTTGAGGTTTCTCATTTGCTCATCACAGTTGGAAGCCTGAAGCCCCATCTCAACAAAACTATATACATTTCTCTTAAACCATTATCCAGATAAAGATTTTTCTTTTAACAATTGCCCTTAAAGGACAAGTTCACCCTCATAAACATAAGGATTGAGAGAATGTAGCAATATTAGGAGAACACGTCATTGAAAGTTTGAGGAAAATCGGACAACCCGTTCAAAAGTTATGAATTTTTGAAGTTTTTGTGTAGTAACCGCTGGATGAGAAGACTACTGCAGTGTATGAATAACTTAGATGTCACATGCGTACAACAATATAAGGAAAATATAAAGAGAATTTCCACAAAATTCCATCTTTTGAAAAAAGTACATATTCCCTTGACTCGTTACCGACATATGTTAGGGGTAATATTATTCCCCCTGCTTTTAGAAAGAGACAAGTCAAGTGCTCTTTTATTATGCGAAAAAAGTGAAAATATGTTGAATTTTCTTTACATTTTCTTTATCCTGTTGTACGCATATGACTCACAAGCTGTAGTAGTCTCCTCATCCAGCGGTTCCAACACAAAAATTTTAAAAATTCATAACTTTTGCATCGATTGTCCAATTTTCCTCAAACTTTCACTGATGTGTTCTACTAATATTGCTGCATTTTCTCAATCCTTATGTTTATGAAGGTGAACTTGTCCTTTAACATGATTATCTATCATGCAAAGAGAAGTGTGCAGGCTTGTGCATTAAGCATGTAATTTTATTGGACAAGTGTTCATGGTCTGATATAGAACTGTTGCTAAATTTTTCCGTCCGTTTGGGGAGTAGCTGGTATATTGAGAAAAGAAGTTGTATCTTCTTAAATTGAAAGAAAAAAAAATATCCAAATCTTCTCTTCCCACGAGACACCTATTACAAGGCATATTTATTAGATATAAGAGTTACCTAATCTATAATTATAGATACATTGATAAACTTAATATGTCTGGGCATTTTCAAGGATTGTAGTTTGTTTTAGTATACAAAGTAAGAAAAAAAAAGTAAACGAATGCCTGTTGAAAAACCGCATGAGGTCAACGATTTCTCGAATATGCGTTGTTCGATAGCCTCACGTACAGTTAGTCATGGTATTCCTTTAAAACGAGAAGGTAGTACACTGTAAAAACATCGGTGTTAGATTTAACACCACGGGTGTTAAATCTAACACCGATCAAACTTCAATAAAGGACCACACCCACAGGTGTTAAAAATGCACTTTGATGGTGTTGAAAAGTGTTCACCTGACACTTCGTGGTGTCAATTTGACACTGTACCTGGTATTATTTTGACACTGTACTGGTGTTAATTCAAAAATGACACCACATGGTGTTGATTTGATATTTGCTGGTGTTAATATCAATGGTTTAACACCCGTCCAGATTCAATAAGGGACCACACCAGCTGGTGTTACTTTGGTGTAAATTTATTTTCACATTTTTTCAAAAATCTAGTATTTTAATGTAAAATTCTTGATCGTCTTGTTTAAATTACAAATCAACAAGAAGTGCAGTTACTAAGAAACTCTTTAAAAAACAGTTTAAAATTTGGAAATGACACCCGTTGGTGTTAATTTAACACCATAAATGAGCACCGAAAATTTAACACCAGCTCGGTGTACACTATTTAACACTGGACTTTTTGCAGTGTAGGCTAGTGTCTCCTTGGAAAAAAAGTAAGTCTGATTACAATATACAAAGACTACACTCTTAAAACATCCGAGTCGGAACTGACCCGGAACTGGGTCCGTTTGGGTCACACACACCGTTCCGGGTCAGAAATGACAAGGATTTGGGTCAGATATGACCCATTCAGAGTCATGAATTGGGTCAGGGTGACCCCATTCGGGGTCTTCATGACCAAATTCCAAGTCATTTCTTACCTGGAACGGTGTGTGACTCCAACGGACCCAGTTCCGGGTCAGTTCTGACTCGGATGTTTTAAGAGTGTATAATTATGTGCAGGGAGGTGGGTCTCTCTTCCACATCCCTGATATGTGCAAGTTTTGACTAATATGTGTGAGTCAAGACTCTTGTCTCTGTTCAACACATTTCTTACAGGGAAGTGCATGTGAAAATAAAACAGTAGGTCCTAATATTACCATTAAAAATATTGTTCTACGTTTCCCCTTTTCCCGATCTATTCATTTTCAGCTGCATTGGCTTGCGAAGGGGAAACACTTTCGATTAGCTGCGATGCGAATTTCATCATCCGCATCTTCAGTGCCAGCTACGGACGCCAATGCAGCCACATTTGCCTCAAGGGATCGCCCAGTACCACTACCAACTGCGACAGCGACAAATCTCTCTCTGTTGTGACGTCCGCGTGCGATGGGAAACGTTCTTGTACCGTCGGAGCGTCCAACTCCGTCTTCGATGACCCATGCGTTGGCACTTACAAGTACCTCTACGTCACTTACGAGTGCCAATCTGCTCCGCCACCCTCGTCACCGTCCGCGTGTTTGATGGAGAGAAGCTGTGAGCACGAGTCCCTGAGCCTGAAATGTCCAAAGAATGGGGAGGTGATCTACATCTGCGATGCTTTGTATGGACGCCAGACTAAGGACATATGCCCTCGATCCGACGGCTTGCTCACCACTTGTGCAGCAACAACATCTGTCGCGCGCGTGCGAGACAGGTGCCACGCCAAAGCAAAGTGCTCCGTCGACGCATCCAACCAGGTCTTCGGTGATCCCTGCATGGGTACCTTCAAGTATCTGCAGATCGAGTACGTCTGCGCAAAGAAAAAGCGCGTGTGCGAGCACTCCACCCTCAAATTGAAGTGTCCATCTGGCCAGACTATCTTGATAAGGGAGGCCCTCTATGGTCGCCAGAAGGGACCGAGCGTTTGTCCTCATCCACAGATCAAGACGCAGGAATGCAGCGCATCTTCTGCGCCATCTTTGGTCAAGAACTCCTGCGATGGGAAGAACTCCTGCGAAGTTAAAGCTTCAAACGGTGTGTTTGGAGATCCGTGCGTTGGGACATACAAGTACCTGGAGGTCCTCTACCAGTGTGTAAGTTAAAGAAGAGTTGTGTTGTGAAAGCTCTAAAGGAGAATGTAGGGATTTTATCTTTTGCAATAATCCCGAATTCATAAGTTACCAATTGGAGGTGTGCTACCAACGCTTGTTTTGAATTATATCAATACAAGTCATGATGTTGTCTTTGTCATATTTTTGTCATATTTTCGAATACTTTGGCAACCTATTGTTCTTCACCAATGATTGAGAGTTCCAACCATATTGCGTCATTATACTAATATCCTGTATAGGTCTACGATGTTGGATTATATGTACTCCGTATTTCGACAACTTCTCTGCGTACCTCCACTCACGAAAAAAAAAAAAAAAATTGGCGTCCAAGAGTGATTCATTGTCATATTTTTTGTTTGGAAGATTATCAGATAATATTGTATTGTTGCATTTGCACAAAGACATTGGAATTCATTTATATTGTTTGATAGATACGTCTTCGAAGCATTGCATAATTCATTGATTATGTTTTCATCAGTACGTCATATTGTTTGTCACCTCAGCAACATAATTAGGCGTTTTCACATCAGCCCGATAAAAATCCAAGCTCGAGATATTTTTTAATGTCCCAAGTCAGAAAAATAGCGCGCTATTTCGAAACATCGGGCTGATGTGAAAACGCCTATTGTTAACTCCTGGAAATTTGTTTGTTTCCCTTCTATTTTCTCTGCAGGTTTCTCAGTGTGACTAAGTCACAAGACGGCAGCACCCATGCTCTTGTTGATCGCATTCTTGTAGAGGTGTAATAGTCTTGGCTCATCGAGTCTTCGAAAGGCGACAACAAAGTTTGACGAACTTCAAGACGTCATCCCAATATAACCTTAAACTTTCTAATAGATTACTCAGACCGAGTAAAGTAAAGTCAAACATTAAGTCAAACAAGACGTTATCGCTATATTTACTGATTATCATTTGTCATGTTTGTCATGATTACAGACGACTACATATACTAGCTCATAGCTCATTAGAAACGTCGCATCGCTATCATAATAGTTTCATTAACAATTTATTTCACTGTTATATAATTGATCCCGGCAGAATAATTAGTTCATTTATTACGTGGTTTTTTTTTTATTTATTACGGTTTTTCTTAATTGGTGATTAATTTCCTTTATCAAAGTAGATGGCCTCTATTCCTCCACGCGCTCGCGTCAAACGCGTCTTCCGTGTTCGTGTTCTCTTTGTGAATAAATTTCTCAATGTACCTCGTTATTTCAGTCTCTACACGGGAAAAGAAAAATCTGATTCTTTTTCTGAGGATATGTACTTATCACTAACAGATGTCAATGAAAATTTTGACCAGAAATTAAATGCTAACCTTTCATGAAATTTTGATGATCTTTCAAGCTTTATAATCGATTTATATTGATAAATAAACGGATTCCATTATAGATTTCCCTATATAGAGGGAAAACAATTCATATGTTAAGCAGATAAGCTTGAAGATCATAACAAATAGTTTGCAATTCCCGAAAGAAAAAGAAAGCGGAGTATATCGGGGTGTTTTGATGGAATTACACGAGATTATGGGTTTTCTGTAAGGCGATATAACATAATTCTAAGGCCAAGACAATCTATATCAAATAGCCGATTACAAGAGTTTCCAGGTACATAGTATTGTATACACAAACCGTCATCTTTTTCGGTTTGATTTGATCTCAAGTAATTCATGTTCTTTGTGTGATAAAGAGGAAGAAACATACAAATATTTATTCTAAACCCCTCAAAAAAAAGTTTGGAAATCTGACTTCAGTTGCAAATTTCTCCAGTTTGTAAACATTATACAATACATGCTTGATATCAATGGAAAGATTATCAAATTTTCTTTAAAATGATATCCTACTCATTATGATTATATTACCAGGTAAAGGGCTGTACTCAAAATTGTCTGATAAGGTCTGCATTGAAAAGTTGCAAAATGAACAACAACGGTCCTTATGAATGAAAATGGTCGTGAAGAGTAAATAGAGAACATTTTCTTTTGTGTTATGTCTTTTGTTCTCAACTGGTCAGCCATGAAGACAAATTTCAATAGACATCTTTTAACTTCACATTCAAGTTTGCAGTGGTGCCATGCCAGGCAATTTTGATAGCTCATCAAGTTTTATGGTTGTACACCATGCCACGTGTAAGCATTGTTCAAAAAGCCCACGCCATAGGGCAAATTGAAGCTGAGATGCTTCAAAAAGATGACAACGCAAGTTCACATAGAGCGAGACTTGTGCGCAACTTTCCCGATCACTAGAATGGACTGGCCTGCATGCAGCCCCGACCTCAACCCCATAGAACATCTTTGGGATCAACTTGGCCGAGCTGTGGGAAAGAGGGTCACAAATGCAACGACATTGGAAGGACTCCGTCAGACACTGGTTGACGAGTTGAACGCCATTCCTCAACAGCGAATCACGAAGCTAATCAACAGCATGAGGACACGGTGCCAGGCGGTGGTGCAAGCACTTGGGTCGTCCGCCAGATACTGAGCCCTGATCATGATCATTGACAATATAAAGACAAAGTAAGCATAAAGTAAAGGCAAAATAACACTACAAAAATGAAGACAAAATAAAGATGAAACTCCAATAAAATCAAGACCATGCCATTTCACTTCTTTATGTCTTTATTGTGGTTAATGTGGCGAGGTTCTGTGAGATAATATGGTTTGAGTCATGATCGTTTGTGTGTGTGTGTGTGTGTGTGTGTGTGTGTGCATGTGTGTGTGTGTGTGTGTGTGTGTGTTTATCTGTTTGGTTGAACGCATGCAGTTTGGTTGAACGCATAATAGTTTTGAGTGGTTGAGGGTATGGGTATGGTGGAAAGGTGGGAACGAGGGTGGTGTTTTGTTGTTGTTGCTATTGTTCTTTTAATATAATAGAAATTCCATTTTCTGTTCTTCTAGTGTTTGGCTAAATTGCCTACAACTGCATATGTATTTTTTTTTTTTAGTTAAAAAGAAATTGTTTGCTTTATCCCATCATCTTTTTTTCTTTTTCTTGTTTGATTTTTGCCTTAAAATGAATATTGAATGGTTATTTTTGTTTTATGGAATATGTCTCATACATGTATGAACATTTATGACAAATGTTATGTATAAGGTATGTATTTTTTTGTTGAAATTGTTATATTTTCAAAGGAAATGGAATGAATAAAAAGATCACTGAAAAAAAAATACATGTTTCACTCCATAAAAATGCTGATGTTACAGTAAATGAACACCAAAGAAACAATGAGGAACTCACTCATAACGAGGAAACTCCATTAGGGACGTCAAAAATTGGGCCATTTTGCAGCATTTAGATTCTGACTTTACCTCATGAATTTTGCAAGCACTGCACCTCCATGTATACGATATTCATAACAAATATGGTATTGTTTTAATGAGAATTAATCTTTTTGTGGTACTAAGCACGAATAAATTATTTCTAAGGAAAATGAGAAATGATTGATCAAACTGAGATTTCAAACTTTTTTGAGGGGTTTATATCTGCGAGCATGCACGTGAAAATAATCTGGGAATTATGTGGGAAGATGTGAGATGATGTGGATTTAAGAACCTGTACTTAGGAAGAAATCCTGTTCCGGATGAAGGAGTGCAATACGGGAAAAGATCAATAAAAATTGTGAAAAAAATATTTTAATTCTCGTTAAGTATTTGATTTTTAAAATCAGAGAACAGAAAAAGGCACCTTAAAATAAATGATGAAATTAAAAATGATATTTTAGAAGATAGATTGGAGGAAAGGAAATAAGAATGAATGAGGGAAACTTAATTATTCATTTTAGTAAGTGGGAAAATCTTAAGGTATAAAATGAAGTCACATGGAACTGCCCGGAGCCACATGTCCATAATAAGGGAGGGAGGGTGGGATTGGAGGGGTAAGGGTAGGGATGGCTGGGGAGCGGTAAAATAGGTAGAGTGGTGCGTGGTATGATAGGAGGTATTGCTTTTAACCAGCGGATGGGAGAGGCATAATGGAAATAGATTCCATTTAAGTGCTTTATCAAATGTATGATGTGTCAAGATATTTTATAAGAATATTTTGGTTCGTTGAAAGTACATGTACAGCTGGATTTGATTTCATTGATTATCATTTTTATATATATATATATATATATATATATATATATATATATATATATATATATATATTATGTGTATATACGTATACTGAGTATATATATATATATATATATATATACATACATTATGTGTATATATATATATATATAGAGAGAGAGAGAGAGGACAGAAGATGTTGCGGGATGCCACCAAGCGGCATCCTGCAACATCTTCTGTCCTCATTATTGTCTCGATTATAATTCTTCCTAAAAGATGACAGAGGCGTAAGGTACGAGTATCAGCATCATCTCACTATATATATATATATATATATATATATATATATATAGTAAGAAGAAGAAGGAGTCTCGAGTACGCCGTTAGTAGTTCCAACAAGAAGGTTTTTATTGTTTTGTGAATAAAAATCCATCAATTGAACGTTTATCTTGAGAAAAACAATTTGTATGTCATGACTCAATCTGCGTACAGACAGTACCATAGTTGTGTAACTGCATTAGTTAGAGTTGTTAATGATATCCTTCAGTGCCTCGACAAAGGTGAAGAGGCAATTCTACTCCTACTTGATTATAAGGCAGCATTTGACACGATTGTACATGAAACATTGTTATCTCGTTTGCATGATAGATATGGTATTGGTGGTATGGCTCTTGAACTCATAACGTCATATTTTTAGAACAGGACACATAGAGTGGTTATAACTGACAACTGTAAATCAGATGTTAAGTTTTCCTCTGTCGGGGTTCCGCAAGGATCAGTTTTTGGCCCTGTTGCCTTCAGCCTTTATATTGCCCCACTATATGACATTATCTGTGCACACAAGCTAAATAGTATGATTTACGCTGATGATACACGAGTATATATTCTGGTAAACAGAGGTAATCTGTCTGAAGCAATTTTGCAACTCCAAGCCTGTATGGTCGACATAAAAAATTGGTCGGTTCACAATGGTCTCAAACTCAATGAAGATAAGACTGAAATTTTGCATTTTACAAGCAAATTCAGGCAATACGGTAGGATTGAAAGTATTCTATTTGATAGCAATTGTATACAGACAGTTGACTCTGCCAGGAACCTTGGTGTAAGACTGGATAAACATATGACATTGTCAGCCCATGTGAATCAAATTTGTAAAACAGCCTCGTTTGCTTTGCGCAAGATTGGAGCAATCCGTCCTTTCCTTTCCAAAAAGTCGACAGAGAAACTTGTTCACGCTCACATAATCAGTGGCGTATCTAGGGGGGGGGGGGGCAAGGGGGGCACGTGCCCCGGGCGCCACTCCTTGGGGGCGCAAAAAAAAACCGAAGAAGAAGAAAAAAAAAGAAAAACGAAGAAAAAAAAGAAAAAAGAAAAGAAGAAGAAGAAGAAGAAGAAGAAGAAACTCACCGGATGGGGGGGGGCAGAAAACCAAATCAAAAAAAGATAAAAACAAAACATAACGATGACTCGGACAAAATGACAATGTTTATTGTGTTCACACAAGAATTCTATGTAAGCTGAAATACAATTTTCGGCTCGCTCGCTGCGCTCGCTCTCTAAATTTTATATAGAAGAAGAAGGTAAGAGCAAAATTTGATGATGAAGCCAACAAAATGACAATGTCTATTGTGTTCACACATGTCATTTTATATTTAGCAGACAAAATGTTTCACTGAGCAGCGGCTGCAATTTCTTTCGTTCTGAAGCGATCGCCAATTGGATCAAAAGAAGGCGCCAACGGTTCCGAACATACGGGGAGGGGGGGGGGGGGGCGCGCCAAAAAAAATCAAACAAGATAAGAACAAAACGTAATGATGACGTGGAAATATACAAATTTCGGCTCACTCGCTCGTACTAATTTAGAGTATTTCTTCAAGCCCTCAGTTTGTTGGTAAAAATCGTTATCTATAAGGCCGTCACTATACATTGTGTCTTGATTAGAATTGTAAGATTTGATAAGCAAAAAATGACAAGAGTTCCATGTTTTGTAAGCTGAAATACAAAAATTTTCGGCTCGCTCGCTGCGCTCGCTCACCAGAATTTATCAATACAAAAAGGAGATAAGAACAAAACGTGATGATGATGACGCGGAAATATACAATTTTCGCCTCACTCGCTCGTACTAATTTAGAGTATTTCTTCAATTCCTTAGTTTGTTGGTAAAAATCGTTATCTATAAGGCCGTCACTATACATTGTGTCTTGATTAGAATTGTAAGATTTGATAAGCAAAAAATGACAAGAGTTCCATGTTTTGTCAGCTGAAATACAAAAATTTTCGGCTCGCTCGCTGCGCTCGCTCGCCAAAATTTATCAAAATAAAAAGGAGATAAGAACAAAACGTGATGATGATGCGGAAATATACAAATTTCTGCTCACTCGCTCGTACTAATTCAGAGTATTTTTTCAAGTCTTCAGTTTGTTGGTAAAAATAGTTATCTATAAGGCCGTCACTATACATTGTATCTTGATTAGAATTGTAAGATTTGATAAGCAAAAAATGACAAGAGTTCCATGTTTTGTAAGCTGAAATACAAAAATTTTCGGCTCGCTCGCTGCTCTCACTCGCCAAAATTTATCAAAATTAAAAAGGAGATAAGTACAAAACGTGATGATGACGCGGAAATATACAAATTTCGGCTCACTCGCGCGTACATGGGGGGGGGGGGGCATTTCAAGAAGCAATTTGTCAGATATTTCGTCTGACAAACTGTTAAAAGCTACTGAAATCCTTGCTTCTGATTGGCTGAAAGTACTAATTTTGTGCGACAAGTTGTCGGACAAAATGCTTCATGAAATGCCCCTCTGGTTTAGAATATTTTTTAAAGTACTCAGTTTGTTGGTATAGATAAATCGTTATCTATAAGGCCGTCACTATCTTGATTAGAATTGTACGATTTGATAAGCAAAATATGACAAGAATTCCATGTTTTGTCAGCTGAAATAAAAAAATTTTCGGCTCGCTCGCTGCGCTCGCTCGCCGAAATTTATAAAAAAATTCATTACATTTAAATCACCCTCAAAAGACCCCTTTTAAGGGCTTGAAAAGCATATCATGTGAACTTTGCTTAAAGTCTCTACCGGGATGGGGTTGGGGTTGAACATTAGTCTTTTTCAGAAATTAGGGGCGCAATTTTCGCGCTTGCCCCGGGCGCCGTTTTCCCTAGATACGCCACTGCACATAATGTCTCGTCTTGATTTCTGCAACGGCATTTTGTATGGTTTACCGAACAATGAAATCCAAAAGTTACAGAGAATACAGAACTCTGCTGCTAGGTTGGTTACACGTACTCGACTCAATGAACATATAAGTCCAATTCTAAGACAACTGCATTGGCTGCCAGTAAGGCAACGGATTGATTTTAAGATCTTAATCATGGTATTTATGTGTTTGCAAGAACTAGGTCCTACTTACCTCCAACAGCTCATAACAAAATATCGTCCAGCAAAGAATCTTCGCTCTCAGTCCAAACTTCTGTTGTACACCCCCACAATATCAACGCAATTTTACGGCGCAAGATCTTTTCAACTGGCAGCAGCAGAGTTATGGGACAAATTACCCACGTATCTTAAGCAAACTAATACAGTACATGATTTTAAATGTTTGTTGAAGACATATCTCTTTAACATGTCTGTGGACCAGGTTTAAAACTAAGCAATGTTTATTACAGCTCTGTCATTTTTCATCTTGTTCTGCCTCCTCTCTCTCTCACACATGCCTATTTTCCTTATTTCTATTTATTACTTCCTTTTTCCTTCAATGCGCATAGAGACATCAATCTATTTTGTGATATGCGCCATATAAATATGGTTTATTATTATTATTATTATTATTATTAAAAACCTTCTTGTTGGAACTACAAAATAAATGGCGTACTCGAGACTCCTTTTTTTCTTATAACATTCGAACGTCCAACACGTGGAAAATTCCAATATATGGCCTACATAGTAAAATGTATTATATATAATATAATACAAGCGCTCACTTTCGTTAAAGCTGAAATAACTATGATTATCAATAGATTTAGTTTTTCGCTTAATAAACAGAGTTTATCATTAAACTTATTTTTCGATAAACTCAGTTTGTTTATCGAGCGAACAGTTTATCGAATAACTATGTTCATCAAGGGAAAACTAGGTTTGTCGAGAAACTCTGATTATCGAACGTAAAACTATGTTTATCGTGACAAACTTAGTTTTTCACTAGATAAACAGAGTTTCTGTCTTAAAACCGAGTTTATCGACTGATGAACACAGTTTTTCGGGGATAAACTCAGTATCGGCGTTATTTAGCAAATGGCGCGCCATATCCGTACGGCGAACCATAGAGCATAGTATAGAAGAGCACGCAGCGAACCAATCACAAGCCCCGTTATGTAGTCACATGATCGAGGACAAACAGAGGGTGATTTAAACTCACTTCTTGCGTTGCGGATTCTACTGTGTTATCACCGCATTTGACGCATCTACCAGTATTTCATCTCTGCAATGAAGATGACATGTGACAAAGGAACATAACTACATTGGTGAGCTGCTTGCTTATGTCTTTCATATTGCATCTTACTAATTTTCAAGCCAATTTTCTGAGCCGTTTGTTTGAAAAAGTACGCCACGGCGCGGCTGAACCGGTCGCGTTGAGCGTTGTCACAAGCGTAATCCCTGGCCCTGTGACTGAGTGTACACAGCGCTGCTGCAGCAGGGCGGCGCAGCTACACTGCACTGCACTGTCGAACTCGAAACTGTCCAGACTCCAGGTAAAGAATGATTAACTGTGTTTCATAGGCCTAACGTTAGTGGTGGGACAGTAAATGAAAGAAAAGGAAATATCAAAGGAGCTAAGGAAAGAAGGAAGGACGGAAAATTATGCTAATTTCTATGCTACCAATAGTGGCCCCATCGCTGTTGCTATCATTTTCAATCTCGCATAAACCAACTAACGTAGACCATCGCCCATCGCCATCGGGCATTGCAAAACGTTTCATTTTGACTCGCATTCACAAGTAGTGTGTGTGTGTGTGCAAGATCCAAAAAAGCCCCACTAACTGTTAGTGTAAGGCACTATAGCACTACTACCAGGCCGCTGTAGCTGCTATTTGCCTTGGGCTGAGACAAGTCAGCGCAGCTCAGTCCGGGAAACCCGCTCATGAGGACCGCTCCCCCGTAAGAGGACTGCCCCCGCCTCATGAGGACCCCGGGGTTCCTCATACGGACCCTGGGGGGAAGTCCTCACGAGGACCCCTATTCACTTCTTTTTCATCTCACATCTGACGTATAAATTGTCGCAACTTTGCACGGTGATTTTTTGCTACACACACATGTCCACTATCCATGATGAAAAGAAGAAAAAATCCTGTCTGTTTTTTTTCTTCAAAAATCGAGTTTTAATCAACCGATGCAGAGCGCCCATCAAAACACGGGCGCCAACGTGTTCGCACAATGCCAGACTGCCGCACCTAGCGGTCTGATGCGTCTAAATATTTTTCGTCTGCTCGCAGCGCCAGCGCCAGGTAAGCACAAAAGCAGTTAAAGCTGCCAATGCAATATTTACGAAAGAAAGTGCAGTGGTTATGCTGGAGCTTGAGTGCCTTGGCTGAAAAAGTGAAATATTGGTCTGTATCTTGTCGTCGACATCGGGGATTCCAAATTTCTGGGTACTAGACCGTGTACACTGTCTAGACAGAAAAATCCGTCTGTCCAGTGGCAGAGAGTTTTTAAACATTTTTTTTTCACACTTTTAGTTTTACGGCTCCCCTCCGTAGGACCTCGCTATAACGTATAACGACAAGAATTAGCCTAACACGTTATGTCAGGGGATTCCATGTAGCCAGACATATTCTACTCATTATTAGTCTATAACCGGTTAGAGCGTCTGGTCCCTGCGGCTGTGGAATAGCAACTACATACATCCCCGACGACAAGATACGGAGCAACATTCTTATCTTTCGGTCAATGTTGTGGGGAGACTTCATAATGACCTTAATGTACGTTTGGCTTCACGGAATCCCCTAACCGTTACACTACAGAGGAGAGCCGTGTAAAATGTCAAAAAATGACTAAAAAAAAAACTGACAGACAAATTTTTCTGTCTATGTGGTGCTGGTGGGGCCTAAAATTTGTACAACTGTCAACATTATTATCACAAGTAGCATTAGAACTGGTGCCGTAGGCCTAACTACAACTAGAAACCGTCTAACATTGACATTGAATGTTAAGTATAAACAACCCTAATAAGCGGCAGGGTGCCTATTTCTGGCAGGGGCACTAAAGTTTTATTCATCAATAAAACAGCTCATGAACATCATGTGTGCTTAGTCCCACTTTGCATAGAACTCAAGCAGGAGTTACCTACATCTATGTAGACCCTACTTCAAGTTACTCGCAAGTGTTAAACTGTTTAGCATGGGAAGTGACAACTGATTAGGCCTTTTCATCAACGAATAAAATGGCCTCGGCTGTAAATGGGCATCCTGTACAAAACCTGCTGCAAACGGGGTACATGTATTTTACTCTAGATCTAGTCTGATTGACTTCTTGTAGAATTGTGTTGAGGGTAAATATTATAAAACCCATTGCCATGTTTTCCCATGATGTACCCCCTCTCAGTCTCATTAAATGTACAGTACCCCACCACTTGCCAAATGTGTATCCGTGCGTAAAAACAGAAGGTAGGTTAGTGTAGCGATGCAGCTTCAAGGGCCCCAAAAATTGAGGGAATTAATTCCTAGGAATTTGACAAAACACTTGTAGCCTAGTCACATCACAGGCAATTGCAAGGAGAAAACAGTAGACGATTTCTTCAGCTCTTACCACTTTTCTGCCAAAATACTTTTCTTTTGTCACCAGGGAGCCCAAAAGTGTTAAAGGGATAGTACAGTATTGGTGGAGATGAGAATTGGGCTTTTAACTTTTTGCGAGATACCAAGAAAACACTTATGATATAGTACAGAGCGTACCATTTTAAGAGAAATTCAAAGTTTATTTGATGAAAATCGGGTTTGGAATGACTGAAACATCCAAAAACAGAGTAAAACAAAGCGATGGTAATAAAGTTTGGGTCCCACACTTTATTAGAATTGCTCTTTTTTGGAGATCTCAGCCATTTCAAAACCAATTTTCATCAAATAAACATTGAATTCCTCACAGAATTACATACTCTTTCATATTTCATAAGAGGTTTCTCATTATCTCACCAAAAAATGTTAGAAACCTGAAATTAGGTCTCAACCAAAACTTTACGATCCCTTTAAAATGTAGGGTCCTGAGAATGAAGAGATTGATGATCGGGTATTGATATACACTGTATGTAGGTCCTACAAGTGTCCATGTGTACATAGTTGATGTCAGACTAAGAGATAAAGGGAGTACATGAACAAAGGTGCATTAGTGCCTAAATCTGTCTCACTCTGTGGTCTTTTCCTCATGCAGTAGGATTTTAGAAGTCTGCATTCCCGATGTCTACAACAAGTGCTGAAAAGATGGCCCAGTACTGCGCAAACACGAGCGACAGCAAGGACAACACAACGGGCAACCTGCGAAACAATCTGACCAGTATGGCCAGTCTTCACAGTATGCCAGGTGGGCAGAATTAAAACTTTTCTCCTTTTCTTTTTTTTCTTCAAGTTGTTCAATTAATGTGGTTATTCAGTCAGTATTACCATTGTGAACTTGTCTTGTCTAAATAGAGAACACTTAATTGATTATAATTTTGCTTGTCAATTCAATGTGATTCAGGTACCAACTGATCATCCAGGATTCATAATTTCCAGTTTATGATCATTTTCTCGTTAGTTTTGTTTTTGCTTGTTTGTTCATGGCCCATTTGGTAATGACATGTTTTCTGTAATATGTTTCATAGTGCCTCAGCATTGCATACATGTGCAATTGCATTATGCATATGTACCTGCAAAAAAAAAATATGCAAGAAGGGGGAAAAAATGATTAGCAGGGACTTTATGGAAGGATGGTGTTCTTCATATTTGCATTTTTTAGGACATCTTCCAATGAAAAGCACATGACCATAAGAAAATAGTTTCCTCTTTATATATACCAAGCACTTTTGTTAGGGCAGTGCCTTCTTTCATAAAATTTTTACAATTTAGCAATCCTTTCCAACCTACATATATACGTACATTGTTCCTTCACCCCTCTGAATAATATCTTTCTTTCATTTCTACATGTAAATTGTATGCTCACATCAGACCACACTACCTGGATGACACAGCTTGCCAGGAATGGTAACAAGCCCAGTGAATGGCTTTCATACCTCATGGAGGTCGAGTCCCACGCTGTGAACGCAGACGAAACTGTGTCCTACCGCTTCCTGAACGCGGCATACAACCGGGCAACGAAGCAAATTCCCCTGGACGACAAGTCCACCCACGACCCGGCATACGCCAAGATCATCATCAAATTCGCTCATCTCAAAGCGTAGGTCTCAGATCTGTAGCACACACATCAGGACAAGTCCACCTTCATAGACATGTGGATTGAATGAATACAGCAATATTAGTAGAACACATCACTGAGAAGTTTGAAGAAAATCATACACTCCGTTCAAAAGTTATGAATTTTTAAAGTTTCTGCTCAATCCGTACTGGATGAGAAGACTAAAGGTTGTGATTTCACATGTGTACAACGATATTATAAAGAAAATATAAAGAAAATTCAACTTATTTTCACTTTTCTTGCATAAAAAAAAGAACACTTGACTTGTCTAAAACCCTTTCAGAAAGCAACGGTAACAGTATTACCCTTGACATTAGTCAGTGACAGGTTGAGTTAATGTGCACTTTTTTCGAAAGATACAATTTTGTGAAATTCTCTAAATATTTTCCTTACAAATATCATTCTATGCATGTGACAGTGGTGACACCATACACTGTAGTAGTCTTCTCATCTAGCAGTGACTGTGCAGAACTTTAAAGATTCATAACTTTTGATTGGATTGTCTGATTTTCCCCAAACTTTCACGAATGTGTTGTACTAATATTGCTGGGGGATTCACTCTATCCACATGTATTTGAAGGTGGACTTGTCTTTTAACAGACTTCCGTATTCAATGTACTGCTCTTCAACAGTGCAACATGTCAAGAATTTGAGTTTTAAAGTACCAAAGTGCTGTCAACTCACTGGTCCAAATGAAATTTGCACAGCATAGTGGAAACCTCAGGCTGACCTGACTTGTGAACATGGTTCAACATTTCAAGTACAGTTCAGTTGTCACAGATTACTGTAAAACTAGGAATTTTCGCGTGCATTTTAATTTCGCGAATTTCGCGAGCGCCAAGATTCGCGAAATTAAAATGCACGTGAAAGTTCTTGTCTACACTATATGCATTGAATGCCAGTGGCAGTTCGCGAAAATTTCATGCCGCAAAAAAGGCCGTCGGCTCCAATTAGCGAAAAATTCATGCCGCGAATATATCATGTTTTACAGTATGTTTTTCAGATAAATCAGTTTGAAAAGATAACTTATTGAAATGCAAATCACCATAGAATCCATGTACACTGTACATCTGTTAACCACTGAAGCTCTACACTGCATTGTCTCAAGCTTACGTATACATGTATTTGCAATGATTGTTCTGTAATGCACAGCTTGAAGAAACTAGACTTATTCCATGACGGTTCATACATGTAGGCAACACCAATGATATATTTTTTCATAAAAAATTCTAAGGTTGATTCCAACAGGATAGTTGCTAATAGCAGCTGTGCTAAACTTGTCGTAGCAGATATTATTTCTAGGAATAATACAACACAAGCATTAGCTTTGTGCTAACATGAAAGGGGAAATGTATGATTATACTTTTTCTTATGAAATGTAAATAGTCAGTCATGGGTTTAACCAGTAGGTTACACAATATGACTTGAAAGTAAAAATAATTTTCTGCCATTAACGCAAAATCCGAGAATCCTCTCCGTGATAAGGTGACTTTCTCTTTTGGCGTTTCATGACTTGCAGCACTCAGAGTCTTGACTCGGCGCGGATGATGTTCAAGTTTGCTCGTGCCAATCTAAGGAGGCAGGCCATAGTTCATCTTGAAGCTGCCAAGTTTGAACTTGATCACGGTAAGACACGGATTGATGCTTACTACTTGGGAGTGGAAACTTCGCACATGTTTTCTTCCTCTCTGTACCCTTCATGTTCTTGTCCACTTTTCATGTAAGCCAAAATGTTGTACATGTTTCATTTTATGAAATATCAATGATTGATTATTGACATCTTACTCCTCCTTTTCTCACCTTCGTGTCCCCAGTACTATTAAATCTTTCATCTATTTTGGGATACCAATATACACAATACAGTGCACTCCCGTTACAACGAACACGGTTATAACGAAATTTCGTTATAACGAAGTGAATCTTCTGGTCCCAAAAGTATCACCATTAAAGTCTATGGTACAAAATTCGCTTATAACGAACACGGTTATAGCGAAATTTCCGTTATAACGAAGTCTTTTCCGAGCGCCACAGACAAAGAAAAACAAAAGAAATTTGCTCCGTTATAACGAAATGCGAATTGCTTTCGAAAATACGTAGCGGAACAAGCATGGGTGAACGCTTCACACCACTGTGTGTTCGCTCCTTGTGTCACGCACAGTTTCTGAGGGGAACTTGCGTTTATTATTGTAATACAGTTATCCCATCACATTTCACATAGCTTTCCAGTGTATGATGAGTATTCAGCAAACAGAATATGATATATATACGTGGTTACCTTGTTTTCGTTATATATTGTATTTGTTCGGTTATAACGAAATTTCGTTATAACGAACGAAAACTGCCGGTCCCGAGCATTTCGTTATAACGGGAGTGCACTGTACCTCAAATGACCTATTGATACGGGTGACTTTTCTTCCCTTACGATGATTTTTATTGTTTGTCGTGTTCACAAGATGATTAGGAGTATTTGGGTTTGCTTTGTTTTTGCTTTGTTTTTACCTCAAGCTATCAAACATTTTCTGCAAAAACTCTCTCCTAGGGCTAGATATTTGCCAATGGAGAACAGTGATCTCGCCAAATATCCATCACACTTCTTTCTGTGATGTGACAGTCTATCTGTAAGAATACAAATTGAATGGAAGACCCTTAAAAAATATAATGTTGTCTTCTTCTTTTTTTCACTGAGCCATTCATTGGCAAGAACACCAAACATGTAAATGCTTTGACAGTAAATACTTGTAACTAGAGTTTTGATCGCAACATTTGCATACACACAAATAAGTTAATTGAATTAGATTAAAGAGAATGCTAATTGATGCCACATAGAGATATTACAGCCTTATTGTCCATAAACCCACAAATATTTCACTCTTTTTCTCATCAGACTGTAGAGAAAAGTGTGTCAGCATCCTTGAGAAAGGGATGAAGTTCTCGGCAGACCCTCGGCTTGGTGAGGCACTGCGACTGATGAAGCAAGGGGGAGCCTTCCCAGACCCTAGCCAAACAGAGCCCAGCCCACCAGAGCCCATGGACACAGTTGATGGTATGCAGGGACCCTTCATTTTTCCAATTGGCACCACAAAACTTAAAATGCATTACTCCAGACTAGCAACTAGACTACTAATGATGCACCAAGGAATGATTTCCATTTAGAATTTGGATAGCAATTTTAATTAATGGAAGATATTTCAGCCAAACAGTTTACAATTTTTTGTAATAAGATTGTTGAACAAATGACATTCTGTAGTCAATATAACAGTCATTTCCAAAAGACATACAAACTTTTACCACATTGCTGTGCAATACCAGGAAAATTATTCCCCATGCACTTTTCTTTTTATCAATCAATATGGCCAGGTAAAGGAATCAAAATAATAACATCTATGTTTTAAACATTTAGTGGGTTGAATATTTGTTACTCATTATTTCCATGCACACTACTATCCATTAAAATTGTTATTTGTGGTATGGTCAGTCTTTTGTTCTTCAATTAGAATTTCACAAACATGATGAAATTCTCATTTTCCTTCAGGAGTTGATATCTACTGGCCCTCCTTAATTCTGATTGACTGCTGCCCTGTAAACATTTCCTTCAATAATTTACTATTGAGTTTGTCTCTTTTTGTTGTTGTTGTTTCCTTGTGTGCTTGTGCAGCAGGCATCCATCACTCCTCCCATCCAGTTGCCATGGAAACTACATCAACAGATGGAGTCAGTGTGTAAGTAGGCCCATGCAATAAAGCATGTACAATGTATTACGCTCTCTCCTTCAAATGGGTGCGATGGTTTCACATTGCATCACATGCATATCACATGCATAGTAGCTCAGATTGTTCAATGGGTAGTTTTAGCTATTGCAATCTGACATCAACCCCTTTAATCTACTCACATGATAGGCTCTTAAAGAAGAATTCCATTCTAGATAGAAGTTAGTCTGATCTTAAGAGTACAACAATGACAATTTCATTCACTATTATGTATACATTTTTTGCCATAATCTATTATAGTGCACTCTCATGACAAGCAGGGCTATAGCGAAATGCTCATTACGGCGAAGTAAGAATTCAGGTCCCAAAATTATCATCTCTATATAGTTAGCTGAGAGTGAGAAGGGCATTAAAGGGTGTGTACAGTTCTGGTTGAGGTGAGGATTTAGCTTTTAACGTTTTGCGAGATATTCAGAAACCACTCCCTGAGATGTCAAAGAGCGTGCAATTCTCAGGGGTATCAAAAGTTTATTAGATGAAAATCGGTTTTGAAATGGCTGAGATATCCAAAAACAAGGTGAAACAAAGAGATCCTAATAAAAGGCGTGGCCTGTCGCCTTTTATTATTATCACTTTGTTTGATATCTCAGCCATTTGAAAACCAATTTTCATCAAATAAACGTTGAATATTTCTTAAAATTACATGCTCTTTCATATTTCATAAGAGGTTTCTCATGTCACTTAGGAATGTTCAAAACATGAATCCCCACCTCAACCAATACTGTACAATCCCTTTAAGGTGCCTCGAAGACTGTGGCTTTAGTGGCAACGTAACGCCCTTATCATTTTCAGCCGACGATATCTTGATATATTTAACTGTTCAGCTATAACAAAATTTTGATATACCAAAAGAAAACTGCCAGTCCCAAGGACTGTGTTATTCCGGGAGTCACCTGTACTACTACTAGTTAGCAATGTTACTCTTTGTTTCCACTACTTGTGCACTGCTACAGTTCCTCACTTTCATCGGCCAAGGCAAACCATATACCTAGCACCATGGAGTCTGTGGATACAACAGTCAGTTTCAGGAGACCTGAAGTTGGTGTAAGGTAGGTCACACTATGTACTCTTTAAAAGGTTATTCTGATGATAGTATGTTGAGTTAAATGACTATAGTCTATGGTTACCAATTTCAGATCTTTGGGTTGTGGTGTTCTTTATTCTGGTGTGTGTATGTTTGTGTGTGTTTGTCGTCTAAAGGAAGTCTTATAAATACATTGGAGACCCTAAACCACCAGTGTAATTAATAATGATAAAATAAAAACAGTGTCAGAGTTCTGGGACTGGTTGTGATGTCGCAAAATATGCATCTCCTCCACATTGGTGTCTAGTCACATACTAGTAGTGTGAGACTATGATACAGGATAAAGTGGGAAAAGGTTGATAGGTGTAGTCATCGCCAGGGGGTACACAAGAATGGTATCATTTCTGCTTATGGCTTCGATTTGTCTTCCTCGCTTCAACCCTTGACAGGAAAACCACCAGTACTGGTAGCAGTGCATCTGACGACGGCGACACAGTACCCATCGGTCAGTCTGCCAGGGCACATGGCATGACCGCCAGCACGCCCGAATGTTCGGCCAAGTTTGGCCTCTTCGCCAGCTCCAGAAAGTCCAGCCAGCGTAAGAAGTGGTCAGTCCGTGAACTTCTCATACTTTCATGGCTCAGATTACTTTAGAAATTACCTTTGGAAGCAAAGTACTTTTATTATGTTATAATTATGTTATCTGAGTAGGCAATTAATGAGAGTTCCATTCCAAAGTTTGCATTATGGTAATTGTAATGTTTCTTGATATCATCAAAAATATATTTTGGTGTATTTGTGAAAACCAAAATAAGGACTTCTCTTTCTGCCCATGCACAGAGAGTTCACAGAACTGTGATAGCCAATTTCCGCCTTCAGTGCAAAGTGTCAGGTGACATGATTATTTTCAAACTTTGTAACTGTTCTGATTATTTCATATCACAAACTTTATCCACCTAAGACTCTTCTTTGAATATTCATCTGATGACTCTTGTCCGTCTTATCTCTTGACTCAGGACAAGCACTGCACCACCAGTCCGCATCAGGATATCCAATCAACCCCAGAGGCGAAAAGCCAGAATACCCCACTCCAGTGGGGACAATGATGATGATGATGACGATGACGATGATGACGACGACGAGGACATTCAGCCTCTGCAGAGTAGTCCTCCAGACATCACTGGGAAGGACGGTCCAGGCGGTCTTCCGACTCTGGCGTCCATCACGGAGAAGACCAATGAGAGTGACTCCGGTATCCAGACCACGCCCGATACTGGGCGTGGTGGACACCCCTTTGCCATGCCCCCATCCACCCAAACCATCAAACATCTCTCCCAGCCAGGTGTGCTGCCAGCTCCCAGTGGGATGTAAGTGCAAAGGATGTGGGGGGGGGGGGGGGGGAGGGGTGTCCCTCCATTGTTCAAACTAACTCTTCTCACCTTCCATCAACTAATTTAGAGGTCATATTTTCTGTGTCAACAAATGCTAATCCTACACTAGCAGTCACATAAAAAGTTGCACAAAAGTTGGCTGTCTACTCTTAATACTGCATTTTTTAATGTTTTGATATGATATCTCTCATTACAAAGCCTATCTGAATTTCACCATAAGACCCTAACACTTGTAGCAGAACAGTCAGAACACATTCAATCAAATTTGCAAAACTACAATTGTTTTAAGCTCTTAAAAGGGGTAATAAGTTTTGTTTTATCTTTAAAACAACAGACATAAGTAACAGGAATCCAGAGAGCTTCTTACACACATTGTCTTTTCTGGTGATTTGTCAGCAAAGTTATTTGTGCCATTGATTTCAATCATGTATGAATAACATGGAGAGATGAAATTATGAATAAAGTCTTTGTCTTACTTTGCTATTCAAATGCCATTTAGTATGGATGTTGTTATTAATCCTCTTTTGCCTTCTAATTCACTTGTCTGTTTTTCAGGGGATGTCCCTCCCAAATGAACAGGCAGCAGGCATTCTGTAACCCACCCGTAGTACCCCATCCACAGTATCCGCCACAACCATTACAGCAGCAGCCACCACCACCCCAGCAACAGCAAGTGCAGCTACAACAGTACCCTGGAATGCCGCAGATGCAGCAGCAATGTGTGCAACCTGTGGTTCAAGTAATTGTGACGGTTTTACTTTGGTTGTACTGTGTACTGTAGTGATTTTTGCATGTTTCACCCCACTTTTGGCTGGCTCATATTCCAAAATCTGTGAAAATATCTTCACAATTTTCTCTGCACATTTTAAATGAGTTGACAAATGTGCAGCAGGAATTCAAGAGCCCACGAATATGCTTTTGAGCTGCTACGTGTGAAAAAAAATAATTGTTCGAAAATACTGACATTTACAATATCACTCATAATTTCATGGAGGACTGTGGTATACAGTAACTGTATATGTCATATATTTATCGAGTCTAATTTTTGTAATGTATATTTGGGTTTCATTCCCCTTTAACATTATTATCCTGAACTCTTTGTTCTTACTTGCTGGTACTCCTAATCTCAACTGTAAAGTCAGTTGCCATTCTGCTGTTGCATATTTTCAGACGGTTCCTGCTCCACGCAGCAAAGGCAAAGACACAATCCAGGTGAAGGGCAAGAGCTATACGATCATCAACTTCATCGGGAAAGGAGGCTCTTCAAAGGTATATCAGTGATATGCTGTAGGCAGCAGGAGACTGCATTTAATTACCTCTTCATAAAATCACTGCATCCACAATAATTTAAAAAGGTTGTGATAGATTTATATAATGTACCTAGTATGTTTTGGCTCAATGTAAATGCCATTATGTTCTGCTTTATCTCTTCAACATCTTAATCTTGGAACTGTGTTATTTGCTTTGTAGACCAGAGTTTACGACGTAATGATTTCTCTCACTGACACACACTCACACACACACAAAGAATCAGAAATTAGTAAGCGCAGTCATTTTGGATTTGATTCAACATAACTATATTCTTATCTGATAGAGCTTTGTGATGCTTCTCGACACTACATTTGTCACAAGAAGTGAGTGTATCAAGAGTGGATTTGTGATTTTTAAAAAAAACATGCCCCCCAAAAGAGACACAGATGTAGTATACTGTAAAACAAGGAATGTTCGCATGCATTTTAATTTCGTGAGCGCCAACATTTACGAAATTAAAATGCATGCAAAGTTCTTGCCTGCACAATATGCATAGGACACCAGTGGCAATTCGCAAAAATTTTGTAACACGAGAAAGGTCGTTGGCTCCAATTTGCGAAATTTTCATGCCGCGAATATATCATGTTTTGCAGTATATAATGTCAGTCTTGTGTTAAGAGTTATTTGATCATGTGGCATATATTTAATTTGATACCCTTCTGATGCAAGCGTAATGCAAGCAGTTATGCATAACCTGCTAATGATGACTGATATAAGAAAAGACAAAATTTGACTCTTGAATTTTTGTCCCCGCCGAACGAGTTCGAGCAGGGGACTATGAAACGGGCTCCGTACGTGTGTGTGTCCGTGTGTCCGTCCGTCCGTGTGTCCGTCCGTCCGTGTGTCCGTCCGTCCGTGTGTCCGTCCGTCCGTGTGTCCGTCCGTCCGTGTGTCCGTCCGTCCGTGTGTCCGTCCGTCCGTGTGTCCGTGTGTGCGTCCGTGTGTGATCAAAATCTTCAATTTGCTACTTCTCTGTCATTTATGAGCCAATTTTGATTCTGTTTGCTTTATATGATAGCACTACATGGGAGCTTTGAAACTTCTACACAGAATTTCAGTCGTGACCTTTGACCTTGACCTTTGACCTATATTGTACATTTTGCTACAAAATGCTACTCCTTCGCCATTTCTAACCCGATTTCGATTCCGTTTGCTTTATGTGATGGCACTAGGTGAGGGCTTCAAAACTTCTACACAGAATTTTGACCTTTGACTTCTTTGACCTTTGACCTTGATTTTTGACCTATATTGTACATTTTGCTACAAAATGCTACTCCTTCGCCATTTCTAACCCGATTTCGATTCCGTTTGCTTTATGTGATGGCACTAGGTGAGGGCTTCAAAACTTCTACACAGAATTTTGACCTTTGACTTCTTTGACCTTTGACCTTGATTTTTGACCTATATTGTACATTTTGCTACGAAATGCTACTCCTTCGCCATTTTTAACCCGATTTCGATTCCGTTTGCTTTATATGATGGCACTAGGTGAGGGCTTCAAAACTTCTACACAGAATTTTGACCTTTGACTTCTTTGACCTTTGACCTTGATTTTTGACCTATATTGTGCATTTTGCTACAGAATGCTACTCCTTCGCCATTTCTAACCCGATTTCGATTCCGTTTGCTTTATGTGATAGCACTAGGTGAGGGCTTCAAAACTTTTACACAGAATTTTGACCTTTGTCTTCTTTGACCTTTGACCTTGATTTTTGACCTATATTGTACATTGGCTACAAAATGCTACTCCTTCGCCATTTCTGACCCAATTTCGATTCCATTTGCTTTATGTGATGGCACTAGGTGAGGGCTTCAAAACTTCTACACAGAATTTTGACCTTTGACTTCTTTGACCTTTGACCTTGATTTTTGACCTATATTGTACATTGGCTACAAAATGCTACTCCTTCGCCATTTCTGACCCAATTTCGATTCCATTTGCTTTATGTGATGGCACTAGGTGAGGGCTTCAAAACTTCTACACAGAATTTTGACCTTTGACTTCTTTGACCTTTGACCTTGATTTTTTACCTATATTGCACATTTTGTTACAAAATGCTACTTCCGGCGGGGACATATGTTACGCACCGCGTAATTTCTACTTTTCCTTGTTTATTGCAAGATTGACAGCTGTGCACACTGCTTTCTGTTGCCAGGTGTTCCAAGTCATCAGCGAGGACACGAGGAAGATCTTTGCCCTCAAGTACATCAAGCTGGACTTTGCTGATGAGCTGGCCGTGGAGAGTTACCAGAATGAGATCACGCTCTTGGAGAGTCTGAAGAACCAGGAACGGATCATTCATCTCTTTGACTAGTACGTTTGCTTCTTTCATTTGACCTCTGATAAGGCCAACCAACATGGCAAACATTTTCCAAACCTGTCGTAAGGGCTATCTGTTGTATGTGGCCACAGCAAACTCCCATAGCAGCCACCAAATTTGTGGGTAATAGTTGACCATGCTCATTCCTGTCCATTGATCTACTAATGAGTTGCCAGTCTTTTTCTGCTGAAGTGTCTACAATGTACGTCTCATGTAATGACTTTCGCAGGTCAAACCAAATAATATTGTTAACCTAGATTTTAAAAGAAAACACCTGAAATCAAACTCTGTTTCATGGCACTCACTTGTTTCTGAATTATGACAGTTGGTCCTATCCGTAAAGCTCTTCACATTCATGCATGTTTGGGGTATATACGCATGTGAGGTTCATAGCATATGTAGTGTGATAAAAATCGAATTAGATGCCAATATATCTATAGTGACCACCTGTCTTAACCCTAAAAAGACTAAACTATTTTGGTAGCTCGAAAAACGGGGGGGGGACCTAAAGGGGCCCCCTTAAGATCTCGGTCGTGGATCGCACGATCGCCACGGAAATTTGCACAATGGTAGTGTGCGATGTAATCTACAAGATCGTATATTTAAATTTTCCAAAATAGTGTTTCTTTATTTTATTTTTATTAATTATGCTAATTTATGCGAGAAATCAGACTCTTAAATCTAAATCAGTAAATAAAGCTCCAAAAGTGCTCATTTTTGGTCTAATTATTCTTTGTGGCAATCTTAGCGAATGTACTTGAAAAAAATTCGGTATTTATTTCTTATTTATTTTATTGTTTTAGGAATTTCTTATGTATTTCTTTGTTTTTCCGACCTTTTTTGTTGTTTTTTTAACAAAATTTGTGGCAGACACTTTTTGAAGTATAATACTCCTAAAACAAATTAATTTTAGCCATTGAGAGTAAAAATAAGCATATTTATATGAACCATGTGAAAAAACTCAATTTGCAGTGACTTTGTACACAAAATCACATTTTTGAGCCATTTTCGGTCTCACGTGCATGTACAAAAAGTTATGTAACTTCAGAACCGTACCCCCAGGTGTCACAAATTTGGTGTCAAAATGTGCGGGAAACTCGAAAGAAAAAAGTCATAGAGCATCACAGCGAGAGCATTGCATGTTGCAGAGTAATCGCGCGAAATGTCGAGGGGGGGGAGCCTTTTAGGCCCCCCCCCCCCCCCCCCCCCCCCCCCAGTCTTTTCAGGGTTAACCCTATCTAGCCCCCTCGACATTTTTTTTTTTGGTGATAACTTTGCAATGCTAAAAGATCTCGCCTTGAAATTTTATGACTTTTTTTCTTTAAAATCTCCCACATAATTTGAGACCCTATTTGTGATGATCGGGAGTAGGGTCGCAGAGTTAGAGCATAGGCCCTATTTTCATGATGAGTGTATACAGAAAATGGCCATTTTCATTGATTTGTATGTAAAATGCAATGTGTGGGAATTGTAAGGATTTATGTGTAAAATGCATGGGTATTGCAAGAAACAATGTTTCAAAGCAATCAATTTTCAGTCTTTTACGTCAGACTGAATTACACCCATTCACTGGCTCTCAAACTTATTTCCTGGATTTAGTGAGATCACTGATGAGCACATCTACCTTGTGATGGAGTGGGGCTCCATAGACCTTGCTGGATTCCTCAAGAAGCGCAGGAACAAGATATCCCACAAGGACATTGCCTACTACTGGCAGGAGATGCTTGAGGCAGTTGATGTCATCCACAAACAAGGTGATACTCTGCTTTTCATTACTGTAAAACGAGGACTGTTCGCATGCATTTTGATTTCGGGAATTTCGCGAGAGCCAAGATGCACAAAATTAAAATGCACACGAAAGTTCTTGTCTGCACTATATGCATTGAATGTTAGAGGCAACTTGTGAAAATTTCATGCCGCAAAGGCCCTTAATTCACGAAAATTTCATGCTGTGAAAATATTGTGTGCACCATCTCATCTACTTTTCAGTTGGTGCTTAAAAACGGCAGATTCAAAGAATCATCAGGGCTCCATGTACGTGTAGTTTCAAGGTATATTTTGTGTCAGTATTTGAACTGTCATCAATATCCTTTTTTCCTTCTTTGATAATGCATATACATGAATTTGATTTACAGTTTACAGTAAGTAACCTTGTAAGGGTAAATACTCAAGTTGGGGCCCAAATTTAAAACAGACTTTTTTGTTTTTTGTATGTGATATTGTTTTTAGTCTCTCCATTCCATTTCATGAAAAGCCAAAATAAAAGCATTAATAGTGATTTTATAAAAAGAAAACATGGAAGAATATTTGCATTATTGTAGATGCTCCAACCCTCCTTTCCTTCTCCTCCCCTCTCAAAAAAAAATGAATATGTTTATGAAAAATAGATTGACTGTTCCATAAAGATATCATCATTAGGACCACCTTATTCTCAAAATATCTTGTACTCTATGTCCAACATAGGCATTATTCACAGTGACCTCAAGCCTGCCAACTTCATCTTTGTGGAGGCGAGTCTCAAACTGATCGACTTCGGCATTGCCAACGCCATCCAGAGCGACCAGACGAGCTTTGTGAAGGAAACCCAGGTCGGCACCCTCAACTACATGTCGCCCGAGGCCATCCAGGACACCTCCCCAACGACGGAGATCGACGAATACGGCCACAGGAGGCCCCGACTCAAGGTTGGCTGAAGCTTCTAGCTATGATATAATATTAAAAAATAACAACTTGCAACATGTTTTCGTGTTCATATGTCGATGTGGTGAATTTGACATATTTCTGTTGATTTGTTGATCAGCACTTCATATACCTTCCAACAATCATTTTATGGCATAATTGATATTTTGAGTGGAAGATATCAGTGGTGACATTATGTGCTGGTCTTTTTGTCTCTTGTATGTTCTTGATAGGAGTCATAAAGAAATGTTTGAACAAAAAAAAAAAACTGACTTGAACAACATCTTAAAAGTACCAAAGAAACTAAATTGTTAATGGACAGGAAGAGCTGTTTTTTTCTGACAAGGGAAGATGTTTTCAATGCTGAAGGGAGTGGTGGACATGGACTATTTCCTTCATGTAGTGTTCAGTTGTATGATACATTCAGTGTAGAGGGGAGTTTTTGCACAGAGCATACATGTATAACAGCTCAGTCAAGAGCATTCTCAGTTGCCACCAATGCATCCAGTGAAGGTGTGGCACTTGCAGTAGTGCAAATGCAATCACAAGAAGTTCGTAAGTATGAGTCATGTCATATTCCTTTGTATTGACTCGCTGACACGCAGATCAGTTTGGAGTCGTAATGGGAAAATTAAGCCACAGCACTATGCAAATTATGATGTGGAAATATGACATCACAAGAAAACAACTGGTATAAATTTGAGAAACTTTTTAATGACAACATTATTCTTTTAGTGACACTAAAACTGCTTCATCTTTCCTATGAAATCCTGTATTGTTTCCACGAAGTGTCACTGTTTTTCATTTGATGTTATTGTTATATTTCTTTTTGCCTTTTTTGGTGCCATCAGTTTGTATGACACCCTGTCTATGTTACCTCCTGGTAAAATTGTCCCCTTTTTGCATCTGTACTAGAATTAGTATTTCATTTCAGAATTATGATAAATTTTCCTGTACGATTTGACAAGAATCTACATGTATAAAGTATATTGCTTCATTCTTCACTGTAAAGCAAAGCAACGATGCTGTTGTCAAAGAAGATGTGGCATTGCTATTATATGAGTTGATGTGTGCAGGAGTATCACTAATATTGAGTACAACCTGTATCCGATTTTGCAGATCAACTGTAAGAGCGATGTGTGGTCCCTGGGGTGCATCCTGTATTCCCTGGTCTACGGCCGCACCCCGTTCCAGCACATCACACACCGTCTGCTCAAGATGCAAGCCATCTGCAACCCTGACCACGTCATTGACTTCCCAATGGTAGAGAACCCGCTGGTGGTTGATGTGATGAAGGTATGATTTCCATACTTTTATAACCTGTACTGAGACTTCTGAAGTGATTTTGATTGTATCTGTGGCAGACTAGGAGAGTTTCTACATTGCGAAAGTGTTTGGAAATACACATATCATGCAACATGCAGTGCTACAGGGCCGCCAGAAGTTTAATGATCAACTTTGCTGCATAGGACATCACTTTTTAACGTGTTGGTCACTGTGGTGTGTTGAAGCAACATGTGTCCATTTCAATGTTAAAACCAGAGAAACAAGAAAACACCAATCTGAGAATTAATATTGAATTGGATCCGAAGCAGCATTGCATATAGTTACCCAGTACAGTGTGTGTTTCCCATAGCATGCTGGTTCAGTGCACAGGTGGAAAAATTTTAGACATGTTGATTGTTCAAACTGTAACATTCTATACTGCATTTCAGTTTTGTTTCTCCAGGTTGAATTGGTATCAAGACGGTATGGAAGTGACATTGGAACTAAAAATGACTGCTCAAGGAAAACTTGACATGGCAATTACAAAGCTGTAAAAAAAAGGGCATGATATTATACAGCTAGGTGACTGCTGATATAACTAAGTCCTTAGGGCTGGCAGTTTTCTTCCGTTTAATCAAAATTTCACTTTATGTGAACGAATAAAGTATTGTATATATAAAGGTATGTAGGTAATGACTTTGGGACCTGAATTTTTACTTCCTTGTAACAAAATTTCTTTGTCTTTGGTATAATTGGAGCACTCATTGTTGCATGCTTTGTCTATCCGAGAGACACCAAAATCAAAATTCAGACCTTATCATTTGATTGTCTCTTAGAAATGTCTGACGAGAGATGTGAAGATGAGGCCCTCAATCCAGGAACTGTTGGATCATCCATACATCAAGGGTCCTGACAAATCAGGTGAGAGATCATAGCCGTGGGCTTTCCTCTTTCTCTCCTCTCTGCCACTGCTTCATCCCAAGTGTCCTGATGAACCTTACTAACCAAGATGACAGTAGCTAGGGTTAAAGGTTGGTTCACCAGTTGTTTCATTCTGTTGACTGTTTAAACCAGAATGTTGCACTTACTTGCCATTACAGTTTTCACAGACACAGGATAACAAAAGTGCAGATTGATTACTGTAAAAGTGCAGATTGATTACTGTAAAACCAGGAATGTTCATGTGCATTTTAATTTCGCGAATTTCGCTAGGGCTGTCTTTTGCATAATCACAAATTCACGCTAAAGATCTTGTCTGCACTATATACATTGAATTTTAGAGGCAACTCATGAAAATTTCATACAGCAAATAAAAGGCCGTTAGGCTCCCATTCGCGAAAATTTCATGCCGCAAAAATATTGTGTTTTACAGTAAATTAAGCTGAAAGAGAATGATTATGTTAACGGAAAAAAGGGTGAATAATTTGTTCTATGGGTGGGACTAGGCTCTACATATACAACACACACACACACACACACACATTCACAAACTAATTGTGCTTTATGATTGCTAAAACGTCTTCCTAGTCTACATTGTTCAGGGAATCATACTTTTCATTTTCTTCTCCCACCTCCATCACTAGGCCAAGCCTCCGCTGACGTGGGACCCCAAGGAAGTAATGATCGCATCAGTGCCCTCATCTCTCAGCTTGGGCAGAGTCAGATCAACTCACCAAGGAGCATGGGCAGGTTGGAGAAGGTATGGTCACTTCATTTCCTACATATATATGTGTATCTGCCTCCAAGATTTTTTAATGTTAAGATTTCAAATGCTGGGCGAGGATTAGAAAGCAAAGGTGAACTTGCAACTGATTGACAAATTGCCCTGCATCGACGGTCATGAATTTGAAAGGTGAACTTGTTGTGAAGAAATCAAAACTTGAAGAAACCACTTTGCCTACTTTCCACTTGCCCTTATCATTGAATCCACAATAATTGGTATCAAGGCAGAAAAGTGTGGATGGAAAAATCTATTCCCTTTGTGATGACAAGAATAGCTGAATTATATGTCTTGCATTATGCTGATTACACCTCTGAGGAATTACTCTTTCCTTTCCTTTTTTTTTTTAGTTTGTTTCATATGACAGATTCACTAGTTGAAATTCATTGATTAGTATTACATTAGAAATGCACTATATATTATATTATATTAAATTTATGAAAGAAAATTGAGCACCTTTTGGCAAGGTGTAAATGAAATTGTGCTTTAATATTATTTATTTAGTGTATATCAATGTCTGATATTTCTGTACACCTACAAGTAGCAATGTGACTAGGTGGAAATTGCCACATTTTTGTTTTATTTTTTTTTCAGAGCAGCCAATCTAAGCTCAACTGTCAATTCATCTTGTACTTGATGCAGTGGTTTTCTTGTGTAGTACATCAGCAAGATAGAAATTACTTTTATTCTCTCTCTTTCTCTGTCTTCAGCTGCTTCAAGGTGTTGTGGACCAAATCAAACTTGGGCCCAAAACAGATGGGGGAGATCTGCCACCCATGGTTGGGATGCAGGCACAGGTAAGAGCAAGCAGACCAGTTGCAGCCACACAGATTTCAGTGCAATACAGTGCTATGTATGCTTAGTAGTGAGTTTAGCAAAAGATGCAGAATGAAGACACTTGTTTTCTCCACCGTTTATCTCATGCCTGCAAGTAGTATTTTATTTGGTGAGAATGAGAAGGGCGTTAAGTTGCCACTAAACCCACTGTGTTCGAGACAGCTTAATGCCCTTCTCATTCTCGCCCAAAGATTTGTTGATACACATGTATGTGTGCATTCTCCATCTTACTTCATTCATTCAAATTTGCACACTGCCTTTGTTGTGTTTTTCCCCTCATCTCTCCTTGTAGGCTGTTAATCAACAGATGACTCCTCCCCTTCCTATGGCTCCACCCCCTCCCATGGCCCCTCCCATAGCTCCTCCCATGGCCCCTCCCATGCCACCACCTATTGCCAGCCAATCACACTACCAACAGCAGCATCACCAAAACCAACAACAACAGCGGCTCTCTCATCAGCCACACCCACAACCTCACATGGGGCACCAACCGCCACACTACCACCATCCCAGCCAGCCAGTGGTGGCAGCAGCCAGGCAGCAACAACGGGCACCACTCCGCGTCATCAACTCGGCGGACATCCAGGGGGCCCAGGCACTGCTGAAACCTCTCTCACAGTCCAGCAGTGCAAAGTACATGACAGCTCCGAGCCAGAGTCAGGAAAAGGTGTGTGTAAGGGATGAATGTGTCTCAGTTTGCCTCAATAAAGGTAGTTACTTCCTACTTATGTGCATGTACACAGCATGCATTTTGCTTTGGTCAAAGGGGCATTGTGCCAGCCATGTGTTGTTTTATTCATCTCTTGTATTCACTGCTGCTAGTGCTCATTTGACTATGGGTATTAAAATTCTATATTTATTGCAGTTAAAAAAAAAGAAAGTAAGAAGAGGGTGAATAGTTTAAATAACCAAAATACATAATAAAAAGGAAGAGTCATTGCATATTTAGTTTTAAGAGTGTATCCAAGAACACATGTTCATCTATGTCTGATTGCCATACATACATCTGTCTAGCTATCCTACCTTTACTTCAGTAGATATTATACATTTTAACCCTAAAAAGACTGGGGGGGGGCCTAAAAGGCCCCCCCCTCGACATTTCGCGCGATTACTCAGCAACACGCAATACTCACGCCGCGATGCTCTATGACTTTTTTCTTTCGAGTTTCCCGCACATTTTGACACCAAATTTGTGACGCCCGGGGGTACGGTACTGAAGTTACATAACTTTTTGTACATGCACGTGAGACCGAAAATGGCTCAAAAATATGATTTTGTGTACAAAGTCAATACAAATTGAGTTTTATCACATGGTTCATATAAATATGCTTATTTTTGCTCTCAATGGCTAAAATCAATTTGTTTTAGTAGTATTATGCTTCAAAAAGGGTCTGCCACAAATTTTGCTGAAAAAAACAAAAAAAACAAAAGGTCGAAAAAACAAAGAAATACATAAGAAATTCATAAAACAATAAAATAAATAAGAAATTAATTTTGATACCGAATTTTTTTTCAAGTACATTTGTTAAGAATGCTACAAAGAATATCAAGACCAAAAATAAGCACTTTTGGAGCTTTATTTGCTGATTTAGATAAAAAAGTCTGATTTCTCGCATGAATTAGCATAATTAATCAAAATAAAATAAAAGAAGACTAGTTTGGAAAATTTAAATGTACGATCTCGTAGATTACATCGCACACTACCATTGTGCAAATTTCCGCGGCGATCGCGCAATCCACGGCCGAGATCTTAAGGGGGGGCCCTTTAGGCCCCCCCCCCCCCCCAGTCTTTCGAGCTACCAAAATAGCCCAGTCTTTTTAGGGTTAAACTTTTGACATATATCTAACTTCTTGGAGTCATACTGCTTCTTCTACATCTTCCAGTAACCACCAAAGAGTATTGATGTGATTAGTGTGTGCTCTTTCAACATAGCCTTATTTTCTCCTTCCCACCATGCTTTGGGGGCTTATGTTTCTTATGTTTCTAATCTAAAGGGCTGCATCATGTTCAAGCCCTCTCCGGCTTGATTTGTGTTTTTGACCTCTTATCCTGCCCGACCATAACTACCATCCTTCAGACATCCTTTGTGAGTGCTCTGCCCTGTCACTGTCTGCATTCTGGCAGCCATGTTGTAACCTTGTTTCTAGAACTTTGTTGTACTCCACTGACTCTTCGGCTGTGTCAGTTTCTCCTGGACATATCACAACTAGTGTTGTTGCAAGCTTCTCTGTTACTCCCTTTGTGGTTTGTGGTTTGTCCTTCTGTGTACAGTAATCCTGGTTTGGTTTCACTTTTTGCTGTTTATACTCTTCTGCATGGGTAATACACCATATGCAATGGTCAGCCCACTAGTTGCCTTGGATTCTCTGAGGTTTTCTTCGTTGCTGTGAAATATCATGCTTTCCTGCTTTGCCTGTGCACATTTTTACTTTGTCTTCATTGCACTTTCTCCTTTCGAAAATGATATGTTTGGTGCTGTAGACTCTCCCCTTGTATGTGCTATCCCACTTACTTTTGTAGGTTTTTACTGAAGTGTCAATTGCTAAATGATTTTTTTTTTTTTTTTTTTTTGGGGGGGGGCAATCATTTTTCATGGCTAATCTTTTTTTAATTATCAATATTCTTATCAAACCTTTTCTCTCTCTGTCTCCCCCCTCTCTATCCTAAATAAAGTAATGATTGAAAAAGAAAACATGGCTTGTAGAACAAAAGTTATTCAGTTTTGCTTGTTTAATATAAAATATTTCACTGACTGTGATTAGATGTTGATAATTGCCATGCCAGAAATTGAATCTCATCTTGTCATATGTATGGACTGAAACCCCAACAATTGTGTGGATATCAAACATTTTATGCTTCGATGATGGAAATGTGCTACATTTTAATTTCAATAGTTCAAATCATCATTTAATTTGTCACTGATCGTGTTCACAAGTAGGATTAAATCGATGCTGAAATATTTTTATCAAAGATGAAGTACCAATCTGTTCTTGCACATGTTTGCCTACAAGAGGTTTTCAGAAGTTCATTTTGCACTGCTTTTGTAGAATTTCCCAAGTTCCCTATCAAGCTAGACTCAGAAAACAAAATTTTTCCTAAACCTTCGATTACATTGATAATCATAATATGTATGCATTGATAGAGAAATAAGATTGTAAAGCTGGTATTGATATTACATGACATTCATTTATTTTCTTTTTCAACACATGACCACATTAAAAAAGATTTGCTGGTTTTTAGTGAGCCATCTTGTGTAGAACACTGACATATAATGATCTTCTCAGTTTCTCAAAGTTCAGATCTATGTCAGCTTCCTTGAAGCACTAATGCAGGGCAACGTGTACCAATTTGATATCACTTGTTACATGAAGTTTAAATGTAACGTGTCAAGGGGATTGTCTTGACCATGCATCCTCATTGATGAGGGATGACCTGTGTTGTCACTGACCTTTGACACAGGAGAATGAGGATCTAGCATCCATCCTGAGACGACAGCTGGCCTCCAAGTACTGCCACGCCCTCCCCAACACCTCAATCACCACGGCCAATACCACATTTGGTGAGGACTGCTCCTAGCTTTGGCCAGTTTGGCACAGCTTTGTATCTGTTTCATATTGCTGGAGATTCCCCCCATCCCCATCCCCCCTTTTCTCCCCCTTCCCCATTCTTCCTCCCCCTTCCCCCTTCCCCTTCTATCTTTCCTCTCCTCTTTTCATCCTCCTTTTCCCTCCTTTTCCCCTTTGCAGGGAATAATTTTCCAACTCAAATTTGATTAGCAATAATCAGCTGAAAGAACAATATTTCAAATAGTATCCTGTACACTTCTATGGAAAACAACTGCTACACAAAAAGATAGTTTGTGTAGCAGTGGTGTGAAGATGCATGGCAAATTGTGATGGAATATTCCCTGCTTAGCCCTTTCCCTTCCCCTTCCCTTTCTCCTTTCTCCTTTCCCCTTTTCCTCTCCCTTCAAGAGGAAATCCAGTCTGAATATAAGTTTGTGTGCTAAAAAAGAGTGAAATTTTACGAGTTCAATGGTAAGAATTTGAATGAAATCAGATGAAAAATAAGGAATTGATTTATGAAATTTTGAAGTTTTGATAATTTCTCCAAAACAGTTCTTGTACAGTTGGTAAGAATATTCAAATGAGTGAGCTGAGATGTCATACCCTCACAATTGTGCATTGATCGTATACAAAAAATGACGAAAATTCAATGTTTCTGTCATTTAAGTCTGAAACATGATGTTATTCCTGGTTGAATAACTTCAGAATAGTGATCATTTAGATTATTCTATATGAGGATTTGATCCTCGGGCATAATTGCATTTGAATGAAAAACAGGAAATTTCAAAATTTTATGTACAAACTATATGGTAAGTTGTGCGGGAATGACATGCTCACTTTACCATTTGCATATTCATATTGACTGTTCAAGAATTGTTTCCCACAAAAATAGCAAAACTTCAAAATGTCATAACTTCCTTATTTTTCATCCGATTTTGATCAAATTTATGCCTTTGAACTCATAATATTTTACTCTTTCTTATCAGACTAACTTACATCATATTTTGACTGGGTTTCCCTTTTCACTCTCCTCCCTTTCCCTTATCCCATTCCTTCTGTCCCCTCCCTATCCCATTTTCTCTTCCTCTTTTTCCCTTTTCCTCACCACAACTTCCAAGTCCTTTGTTTCCATGGTTATTTTCAAGCAGCCAGGAAATCCTTAACCCATTGAAGATGAGTCCTGAGTAATCTTGGGCAGGTGTCTATGGGAAATGTGTGTTGCAGCAATATCAGCCTGTCTTCAACGGGTTAATACACCCTCCCCTTTCCTTACCATGACCACACACCCCAGTGATAACTCCGCAACATGTTACAAACATATCATTATTGGGTTATTTACATGTAACCGTGGCATCCTTGCGAACCCTTCAATCCTCTCATCCCCCTCTCCATTCCTTCACTAGAAAAGTCAGACAGTAGTTTTACAGTAAAAAAGGAGAAAAGACTAAGATATGCAACGTACTGTACATGCAAGCCTACAGGCCTTGTTGTGGCTTGTGCTTTTACACAGTTTTTGATACCACAGTTCAAAATCAGACTTGCTTGATAGAAGGGAGTGACGCTTTTGCCACATTAGTTGAATATCTCCAGATTTGGCATTGCTGTGACATTATCTTCAAAGTAATGAAGGCATTACAGACTGCATTGCATTGCACCAATCAGGAAGGCTTTTGCTTCTGTGGCTACAGGAATACGTAACACTCTGAATAGTTCAGTGGTCTTACACTTCAGGTTGCTATGTTGAACACAGTTAGTATGATACCCATAAACTAGCTACAGAATGTGGTGTATGGAATGGTCAAATCTTACGAGCTCTACCAAGGATCTCTCGTCGATGCGAAATGTTGCTCTCGCAAACTCTTCCTCAAATAAAGATACTATAGGGAATTGCATTGTTCACTGGTAACTCAGCAAGTGTGTGCAATCACAGAGAAGCAAATGTCTGTATGGGCATGTTACACAAATTACTGTGGCAGGTAGTAATAGAGATATAGAAGAGATATAGAGGCTGGTACCAGAACCTGTTTTTAGAACATCTTTGAGCCATAACTTATATAATCTTTTTGCAATGCAGTCCAATTACTTGGACCACGCCCATGACATCGTGTTCGTAGTCATTTTATACTTACATATATATTGACTAGTTGAGGATCAACACTTTTAAAATCCCTGATCTGGAGTTAATTCTCAAGGATATGCTCCATGTCATAGCATGTCATATAGAATCAATGCTCATGAAGCATTGACTCTATGACCCTGGTAATAGGGCAGTCATTATTTGTTGTTTGTACCCTTTGATATGACATATTTCAAGAGATATAGGGTTAGCCTAGAATCACACTTTGTACACATATAGTCCTCATGGGGAGAAAACTTGCTTTATATCTAGGCTGAGCGGTGGCTGTAAGGCTGCGTTCACATAGAAGTATACTATTCGGGTATTCGGTGCTCATTTTCGAGGGCACGCGAATAGCTTTAATCGAACGATAGGATTTCCTAACACCGGTTCACATATAAGAGGGCACTATTCGAAAATACCAAATAGCTGCGAATAGTATAGCATAATGGGAATCGAGCTTGTTCGATTTTCGAGCAGCGTATACCATCTTTCGTTTATTAAATGATGAACATTTTGGTCTGGATTTGCCTTTTAGCAAAAATAAGCATGTAGACTGACATTCTGATGCAGTTTAGAAATTGTTATTGCAGGGATGATTGTGTAGGAGGAAGAAGTAGGGAGTTGATGGTGCGGGTGATGGTGTACTGGGTCGACTTGACGGCGCATAGCAAATAGCGAATACAGAATACGATGTACTTCTATGTGAACGCAGCCTAATGCAAGCCATGTCAATGGTGTCATTTTTTTTCTGCTTCTCCCAGCTTTCATTAAAAATTTTCCTTCCTCGTCAACCAATCACTGCTTGTCATTCTGAAAGCAAGTGTATTATTGTATTGTGTTTGTATTTTGTTTTTTCAGTGTTCCAGCTGAACAGGAGTATTATTGTCTGAACTTTCCTAGGTCACATCATTCAAAATAATCAAGAACTATTGAAGGCTTGTCATACAGGCAACTCCTGTTATAGCAAAGTCATCGGGACTGTTAGTTTTTTTTTCGTTACATTGAAAGTTTTTTATAGCCAAACAAATACATAAAGAAGATAATGATACATTGTATTTGTCCCTGCAATTTTACTTAGTTGTAACAAAATTATGTTAGAACCCTGTTAGTCGTAATTTTCACTTTTATTTCTCCTGTGTCATATGTTTCTCACTTAGACCAATCCTGGACGACTGATGCTATGAAATCATAGTCCTGCTCAGCTGCCCTATGAAGGAGCATGGGAAACGCTGACTCGTCCTAATCCGTACTCCAAGCCCACTGAACAGACTGGCTGCCTGCAAACTTTGTACAGTCATCAATGTGTATCATGTATCAGTAGACTGTAGTATTTGTAAATGTAAAGGGACTGTATATATGGAAAATATGTATATGAATACTCTGTACATATGTTATCACAGAACAGTTATCATGGTTTCTTAATTGGAAGTTGTGTACAGACATCTTTGTACATGTATCTTCATTGTACGTATCTCCTTTGATGGTATGATCAGAAATGTGGTATTTAATGATGTTCACATAGTACAGTGTACTGTTGGTGTTATAACAAAGTCCTTGGGTCCGGCAGTTTTCTTTCGTTATAATGAATTAACCAAATAGTACAGTGTATACAGATATATGGATGGCAATTTTAGGACGTGAATGTTGATTTCGTTATAACAAGAATTCTGTTGGAAAGAAAGTAGTAGATGACAGGTCCGAGTCCCACTGGTTCCTTTTTTCCAACATGTTTGTTGATTTACAGATCAGCAGTTGCGATCTTATCAAATTGAAGAAACTCACACCCGAAGAATTTTTTTTATAACTGTGATCGTTATAATGGGAGTGCACTATAGAAACAACAAAACAGTGTGAGTGAACAGTAATATAATATATCCTTATCATTCGCACTTGCAGTTCACGCAATGTGAGTGCATAGGGACAGGTCCACACCCCTCATGTATGCTGTAGATAAGGTTTTCGTGTGGAGGGATGAAGTCAGCTTTTTGCTACCTTGTTATTGAACAATAGCTAGGATCAGCAAAAACTTAAAGGTGCATGGTCCCGGTGTTTTAGTCAAATGCGTACGCGGGCGCACGGCGCAAGTTTCCTATAGAGACCTACGCTATTGACTCCTCTTTAGCGCTTACGCTTTGGCCCACTTCCCCCGAGTCCGAAGAAGTCCGATCCGCTGTAGTCATTGGTCCGATCACAGTTCGGCTCATGATTCGGCTGAGGGGGATGACAGCTTTAGCAAACTTCTTTTGTGATGTCATAATAACAAGCACATATGCACGCACCCTGGCATTACTACAGACTGCGTGATGCGCAGAGAAGACAACAAAGGCAACGTTACTTAGCAACACCTACGCACTTTACTCATGATGACAGCTCAACTTCGGTAATCTTCGTATCAATGCTAACGGTGATCGGCAGTATCATCTACAGCGCCCTCTACACTACCGGGACTATGCCCCTTTAATCGGGCCATGCTTGCTCTTACCTCTTGTGAGCATTCCTTTATCTTCACATGTTATCTGCTTGTGACCACTAAAAGGAGGGAGGGCTACTTGATGGAAACGATTAATCAATGATGGTCCATCGACAGCAAACATGGGAAGACAGAATAAATCCTTCGCATCAAATTTTAAACAGACAGAACAGTTGTAGCAAACTCCTTGGGCCTGGTGAAATCACTTTGCTTTAAAGGGGCATAGTCCCGGTAGTGTAGATGGCGCTGTTGATGATACTGCCGATCACCGTTAGCATTGATGCGAAGATTACCGAAGTAGAGCTGTCATCAAGAGGAAAGTGCGTAGGTGTTGCTAAGTAACGTTGCCTTTGTTGTCTTCTCTGCGCATCGCGCAGTCTGTAGTAATGCCAGGGTGCGTGCATATGTGCTTGTTATTATGACATCACAAAAGAAGTTTGCTAAAGCTGTCATCCCACTCAGCCGAATCATGAGCCGAACTGTGATCGGACCAATGACTACAGTGAATCAGACTTCTTCGGACTCGGGAAAGTGGGCCAAAGCGTAAGCGCCAAAGAGAAGTCGACAGCGTAGGTCTCTATTGGAAACTTGCGCCGTGCCCCGCGTACGCATTTGACTAAAACACGGGGACCATGCACCTTTAATCACTATTTCATTCCAACTTTGGTGTTTCTCTCTGCTATATCGTTCCTTTTACTCCTTGTTTTCCAAAGTGTAACCACCTTGCATGCCACATTATTCTGAGACTGCAATGCTGAAGCATTACGGAAATCATTCTGCTTTTCTAAGCCATGTTACTTTTCTTATTTACAAGCATTTATGCTAGAATTGCAGAACAGCACAGTTCAGAAATTATAAGCATTACTGGGATGTTTATTTTTGTGTGTAATCTGGCACACTGCAATTTATAGATTGGTTTGTGGGCAGTTGAGCAAAATGATATGTGAAGTTTGCAAGCCGTCAACCGAATCCGGCGTATGAACATGGCACACAAAAAGTGAAGGGTCCCAAAGGCTTTTCTCCAAACGCTTTCCTCATCCAATTTCTTGGGCATGTGTATTACTTTGTGAAGTGTGTCAGTATATAATGCTTGCAAACACCTAAAAGCAATGTATCATGTATGAATCAATGAAGTGATTAAGTTGATGATTTCATTTTAAGTGTCTACCTGCTTATGCTGAAAAATATTTCTCCCTCGTTTTGTGTCTAAATGTTCCATGTAACTAAAGCAGACATGCTGTGTTACATGTATGTTGCTACAGTGTATATCAACTGCAACTGCAGCAACATACAGATTCAATACATGTACATTACAATAAATGTCAGTTCAAAACTTTGTAGCAAATAATGTTCTCAATTACTTCAGTAAAAATGAATGTCTTAATACATGTACATACATTTACTTTGCGCAAAGTCAGACTCATATATGCACACATACAGTAGTATTCAAAAAAGTAGTTTGGACTTCAGTGAGTCATTTAATATGGCTTTAAGATGACGACATACAAGTAGAAGCATCCACTGAATCTGAAATCTGATTGAAAAACAACATTCAGGAGGTCATATCCTTCCTAAAACAATGACTATACCCTTATGACGTCATTGCAAAATTACAAAATTTCTCTTCCAATAGTTGCCCCTGAGATGGAAGTATGGTCGTAACTCAAGCATTGCTCAGAATTCAAGTGTATCTTACAGGGAAGGAGTAAGGCAGCTTTTTAGTCATTACTGCATGATGCTACATTACCTCAAAGCAGTGCAAGATAAGTCTCTCTCTGGTATGTGCATCATTTTTTTTTTCAAAAATTTCTCATACTCTGATATTACATTTGTTATGTCTTGACTGTATGTGTATAGTCAGGTATCCTATTACCGAACGGTATCCTATTACCGAACGCGTACTTTGTCAATGGAGCGCGTACAACAACTCGAATACGCATTCATTGCACTACGCGCTGTTATCTCACGGGGGAAGCCAGTGCCGAAAATTGCTAAACTGCAGCAAAAAAACAAAACAAAACGTAATTTACCTCAAATCTACGTAATAATTGCTAAAATTTCAATGTTCGTTGTCCTGCGTTAATAAACATTGACCGAAAATACAATGTACAATTTTCCCCATACAGAGGGCGCACGTTCGGTAATACAATACGATTTGCGTCGGTAAAAAGAGACAACTTTTGTGGAAGGGTCATTTGAAATACAGATTTTTTCTAGAAGTTGGGTTATTTTTCAAGTATTTTCATTACAGCTAAAGTCATCAGCATTTCAATTATCTATAAGGATATTTTTGGCGGAGTTATTGCATAATGTTGCCCGTTTGGAGCAATAAAACAAAAATCGTTCGGTAATAGGATACACCTCCATACATCAAATACAGTATATCAACTTCTTTATGTATGTTGTATTAAAGCATACATGGAAGCACTCGGATGGATGCACCTTTCGACAAGAAACAGAAATCGTACAGATTGTGCATGCTGTTAAACATACATAATACACTGTACAGTGTATTGCAAAAGCATTGACATTCTTCGGCATGAAAGTGCATTATTCAAATTTTAGGAACACATAATCACAATCCCTTTGATGAAAAGTTGATGTATTTGTGTGTGACTCAACAAATTAAAGTCATTGTAAATTATACAACATATCAATATCAAAACTGCCTGGGCGATTGACACAGAGCCCTCATGGTTCGCCCCAGGAGGTGACTAGCAATAGGCAAATGGTATCAACCAGACCACATTGTGCCACATAGAAGAACTGCAGAAGTGTGAATCAGTGCACTCAAAACAAATGTACTTGTATATGAAATGCAATTGGCAAAAATGAATAAATTAATAAATAAAAAAAAAACAATAGTCACCTAAAAACAAAAACAAAAACCCTCTGTAGTGTGGTTTCCTTATTGAGTCCATCTCTTTTAATGTATGGTATGTTGTACAATACGGTAAAGGGAACTCATCAACATGTATCCTACGCTCTTCACATGTACATAATGTTACATAAGTACATGTACAAGCCATTCCTGTGTTTAGGGGTTTAATTTTATGAAGTATAGTGTACTGTATTGCAAGTACAGTGTACTACATTGTACAATAAATGTACTACAGGATGCTCCCATTTCAACAGATTAATACACTTATAACAAAATGTCATCATGAAATAGAATTCAGGTCCAAATATTATAACATGTATATTTTGATTGTTTGAATACAGCAAAAGGCTGCTGCTGGTCCTCGGAGATCCATTTCATGAAGTCATCACATAAAAGTAATTACATAAATCTCAGAATGGCGAAAGTTGCTCATGATACAGTGTACTCCCGTTCTAACGAACACAGTTACACATGTATAACAAAATTCTGGTTACAACGAAGTAACAATTTGGGCCGCAATGCAATCTACTCTGTGCTTTTTTATTGTGTATTTGTTCGGTTAAAACAAAATTTTGATATAACAAAAGAAAACTGCCAGTCCCAAGGACTTTGTTATAACTGGAGTCCACTGTATCTAGCTACATGTATATGAGGCTTTCGAATCCATTTCATGAAGTCTCTCGTAAGTGTCTTACGAGTGAAAAGTCTTTCATAAGACTTTCGTGACATGGACCCCAGGAATTCGTTATGATGGGAGCTGCCTTTACAATGTACACCATGTATTGTGATTGGCTGATTTGTCACAGACTACCATAAACCACTTTCATACCAGTGATTTACAAATGAAATTGACTGCCCTGAACTCCCATACACATCGGTCTGGTTGACATTACAGGGGAAACTGGATATAACGAGAAGGTCGGGATTGGTAACGGTATGTGTTTATGGCAAGCATGTGTTGTGTGTGGAAAGCTCGAACATGTTCTGCATAATGCTGTGTCACAGTGTGTGTATGTGTCACATTCCGTATTTATGTACATTATGCCTGCGTGTGTAAAGATGGGGAATTCCCTAGTAGAAAGCCAATCACAGTATCAGATTGCCTCACACTGCTATTACACGTCATGACGATAACGTGTGCACAACGCCGTCATACAGCTGTACAGTACACGCGACTATGACTTCAGACATTTCCCCTCAAAGCAAGACAAAGTGTAGCAAAGTTCAAATATCAATGATGTGATTTTTTTTTTTTTTTCAAAAACCAAGATCTGTATGGATCTGAAAATGACAGAGGTAGTAATGATACAACTGGACCAGTGTAGTGGGATTTTCTGTTCCTAGCCGAGGTTTTACATACACACATACACACAAAAAAAAGAAAGATGATAAAGCCTATGAATGAGTACAATGCCAGCAACAGTGGAGTCACATCACCATACTGTATTACAATTTTTTAATAAGGAAAACATGAATAGGTTCTATCCTGAAATACAGTCAGCCTTCCTCAAATAACTTGAATCCAAAGGAACCCAAGAAAAGCATGAATTCCGACTTACACAATAGAATAAACATAAAATACATGTACTCATCCAGCATAGAATTTTTCTAAGATTAATCAATATTTTGACTTGTGTGAGGCCGACTTATGGAAGGTTGACTGTACATTGTACTGTCTCAAAACCAAACTCCGTTTTGTCTTTCAATAAGTTTGGTTTGGTTTGGTTCTTGACAGGTAATTTAAAAAAAAAAAGAATTTAAGCTCACTGTTCAAATTTCCCTTAAAATCATCTAACATGTCATTTTCTGGCTTTGATCTGTACATTTTCTTTCTCACATGTCAAGTCAATGGCAATACAACTGAACAACAATATGGGTATTTTATCAAATTTCTTGATGGCACGAGTATGCTCCATACAGCTCTTAACAATTCTGTACAGAAATTGACACATCTTTCTCAACTGTGTACATATTTGGCAATTTAGAATAGCCATGAAATGATTCCAAGGTGCAACAGGTTCTTCACCCACTGTCCTCTCTTTTCTTCCTCTTCTTTTTCTTCTTTTTGTGAATTCCCTCCTGGATAGTTTGATGGTCTGTGGACATCGCCTCTTCTGTGGCAGTCGTCTCAACTCTCATCTCGACTTCAGAAGTTCTATCTTTCTTTTCTTTTGACGCACATGTCCTTGACTACTCTCGCTTCCCTCGCTTCCATCATCTGACATCTCAGATTGTCGCTCTTGTGCAGTTCTTCTGTCTTTCTTTCTCTTCTTCCTTTTCCTCCTCTCAGCAGGAGGATTCAAGCTGCCATCTTCCGTTCCCCCAGCAACCCTCTCTCCTGCTTCAGAGTTAGAGGCCTCACCTCCACTCCCGTTGCTTTGATGACTGTGATGATGTTGCTCAGGCACTCGCTCCTCCATAGCTCCTCCTCGAGGGGCGCAATCCTCGTCCCCCTCTTCCCCTGATACTTCCTCCTCGCTCTCCTCCACCTCGCCAGGTGTGGTGTACGGTCCTGACTTGCTACAAAGATCTGGCAGGGCATAGTCGTGAAGATGACACACAATGTCTAAAAGACAAAAAAACACACACAAACAAACGTTTAATCATCTCTGTCCATTAATTAGGGTTTTTGATTAATTGAGCTGCATATTAGTCACAAAAGAAGAGACTTGTTGCAAAACGGAGGTTGGATGTGCTGGTGATGAAGTCATGCACTGCCTTATTCATCATGATACCGTACAGTGTACTCCACTTAAAGGGTTTCAACTATTAAAAATAGAAATAAAGGTCCCAAAAGTATTAGCTATATGTATGTATGTATAGCTTTATATTCTTTACTTGCCCAGTTAAACAAATTACGTTCAATAACGAAAGAAACCTGCTGGTCCTGAGGACTTCCTTGTATCGGGAGTCGTCTGTATCCACTGTCAGGGCCTCATGACCTTACGGAATTACCTTACAGAAATTACGTCGACCTGTTCAGTACTCTCCAATCAGCTTTGAGCATTGCAGTTGTTGCAATGGCAGCTAAAATCATATTGTAACAAGCATTCGCTGCAAACCTTATGCAACAGTACCAAGACACAGTTGTGGCTTCCAATATGACACTACCATGGCATCACACTTCCTCATTCACAAAAAGATGTCTGTGATACGAATACCTAGCAAGGCAAACGGCAAGCGATGTCTCCTTGCATACCACAACTTGTGATCATAAAGTTTTTTATGTAAGTTCACTGACCTTTTGATTTCTGGCCTAGTCCAACTTAACCTTTCTTTATAAATATGCTATAATACCAACACGCTTCTTGCTACTCGCAGAACCCGTCTGTCTCATCCACATATCTAGGCTAATGTACATGCCAAATTTCACTTGAATTACTGTATTTGATTACTGGAAGTACAATGTACTTATCTCAACAATCTGTTACAACACTCTCAACGGACTGAATGCTGACTTCTACAAATAACCCCTTCAAAATCCATTTGTCATAGATCAAGACGTAATGACACAGTGACCATCTCACAACTAAAACTTCTGCATTTTGTTGAGAGTAGCTAATGTAGGCTATATTCAGCATAATCTCTCTCCTTCACCAGTTGCAGAAATGCAACTGTGTAACTTCACAAATCACAACATATTGAATGTCTGTAATGACTACAGAACTTTCCACTCACCGTCGTATATCTTGAAGCGATAGTCTGGGATGTACCTCACCTTCAGTTGATGAAAGTAGAGGCGCAGCTTCTGTGGAGATGGGACGCTGTCCAGGGGAAAAAAAACACACACACACCAAAAAAAAAAATCAATACAGGAAGTTGAAAGTTAGAAATATAGTGACAGAAATGTTCAGTTTTGGATGGGATAATAACAGAACTTAATAGAAGCTTGCCATAAACTCTGCAGAGGAATTTACACATCAAGCGACACTCCCCATGTATTTCCTGCTGATCATGGAGGTCACTTGTCTGTTTCCTGTTTAAGAGAATGATAGACTCTTTGGCCCAAATTCAGAAAGGTACTGATGGTTTGTACCAAATTCATGATTTGAATTTGGCCCATGGACTATAACGAACACAAAATAGGCGTGGTTGGCACATGCACGTTCTCAGCCTGCATTCAGCTTTGGATGTCTGTTGCAGTACATGATACAGCCGTACATCATGTGGAGATTTGCATAAATTGATTCATAGACAAAATTTAAGCTAACTTCGTGAATTCTGGCATCTGTTTTTGTAGTCAACAATTGTACAGTATATAACATTGTGAAATTATAGGCACGCCTACTGCATGGATGATGGATGCTACACTGGGATAAGAAACTTTGTCACCAAAGCAAAAGGGAAAGGGCAATCTACATGAATCTGTTATGGTGGGGTTTTTGTTGTTGTTATTTTTTTGTGTCTGTTTCTTGTATCTCTCTCTAAAATCCCAAACTAACAAACAAAATGAGACCTTTATCACATATGCTTTTCTCAAGGACAGATGTCTTAATCTGCCTAACTGTGTGGGGAACTACAAAAAGAACATGTGATTTGGAAATGATAACCAAAATGCATACATGTATATCGCCTTTTCAAAACAGATACAAAGCACTATCGCGAGTAGAACAAAATGCAAGAAATCAACAATACACTTGTTAAACTAGACAAAAACATTAAAAAAACTAACATTTAACTTGAAGTAATCACTATACAATTGGAATCAAATCAAAACGAAGAGAAGTTGTACTTTTGGAACAAATAGGGTTGTAAAAGTTTTTTTTTTTTTTTTTTAATTGATCTTTGTTAACTGCTGACTGGAAATCTGAACCCCAAGACAAAAAAAACAAACAAAAAATACATGTACATCATAGCAGTCCCTCTCACTTCGTAACTTCATATCATTTTTGAAACAATTCAAATGCTAATGATATTGCAAAGAGTACGGTAAGTTTCATGTAGTGTCTTTCCGATATGACGCAATGGACCTTGGAACTGCATAATAATCAGAAGTCACTGGCTTACAATAAGATAACCCCAGCAGCAAAAAAAAGAAGATAACAAAAACAAAAACAAAAACGAATAGCATGTCATTCAAGGAATTAGGAATACTGCACCTACAGGTTGTATATTTTCCTGCTGTGTTAACACAATGGAAGGTTTGAAAGTTGTCACTCACTTTTCTCATACCAAGCATAATCATATGATGATCTGTGATGAAAATTAAAAGGCTAGAAAACAGGGCTGCTAAACCACAAGTTTTATGACAACATATCTAAACTTACTTTGGAAAGTCATCCAGTACAGACAGCCAGTCAATATCCTGCTCATCATTCACATCTAACTTGTAGATCCTGGAATTGCATGAGAGGTGGTGGGCCAATGAGATCAATTATGATAATAATATATCAAATTTATAAAGCGCAAAACTTACATGTATTAGTATAGGCATATATTTTTCTGAGCTGCAAAAGCTTCTGATGTACTTGATGACAACAGACAGTTAAATGAAAAGATGTGTTTCGAGTCATGATGTAAAGACTGCTACAGTTGGGGATTTCCTGACTTCTAATGGTAGGTTATTCCAGCGTCAAACCTCAAGTGAACTTCTGCGATGGAGACAAACCAATTATCAACAAACCATTCTACAAGGGTCATCGAAATGTGTAATAAATGCCAGTTTGCGAAATCAATAAAAATGATATTAGGACATTTACAACATGGAAACACAACCACCTACAGGATGTCTTCAGTTCTTTTAGAAACATGTGACTAAAAGTTTGATTTCAGTAGCAGAGGACAGAGCAGCATTAAAAGCAGTACACAAAAGTCTACTTCCAGTTTGTTGTTAAACTGTTAATGATAGTAACATGAAATATAGGGTGATACTAGTAACTAAGGAATTACCCCATTTTAGTTTTTCAATCTGTTGTGATTTTCCAGGGAAATCTCACTCAAATGCGCAATCGCCACAAATTCACTGCTCATTTACATTGTAGGATGTATCGGCATCTACAGACACATCTCCCCCGAAGAGCGGCTGGAGTTATAACTCACTTTTCAATGAGCTTCACGTTGTCATCGGAGGTCCAGCGCTTTTTGGCCGTGTGCCTCGTCTGATACTCTGCTGCTGCCCAAGACACGATGAAAAGCCTGACAGAAAAAAAAAAAAAACACAAGGGGGTATTTCCACAGTAAAAGGACATTTTTCAGAGATGTCGGGTTATTTTCTGTTTCCATTCTGTATTAACCCAAATACAATATGATCTTTGAGAGCCAATTAATGAGAGAAAACTTTGTACCGAAATTGCTTCAAACAAATAATCTATTTGCAGTATTAGAATTTATGCCAAAATGAAAATTTTGGGGGCTAACATACAATATGTAATGCTAGACTGACACCTATGTATGAAGGTCAAATAATACATGTTCGATGAAAATTCGCCATATTTCAACTTAAAGGACAAGTTCACCTTCATAAACATAAGGATTGAGAGAATGTAGCAATATTAGTAGAACACATCATTGAAAGTTTGAGGAAAATCGGACAATCCGTTCAAAAGTTATGCATTTTTGAAGTTTTTGTGCAGTAACCGCTGGATGAGAAGACTACTGCAGTGTGTGAATAACTTAGATGTCACATGCGTACAACAATATAAGGAAAATACAAAGAGAATTTCACAAAATTTCATCTTTTGAAAAAAGTACACATTCGTCCGACTTGTTACCGACAAATGTTATGGGTAATATTATTCCCCCTGCCTTTAGAAAGAGGCAAGTCAAGTGCTCTTTTATTATGCGAAAAAAGTGAAAATATGTTGAATTTTCTTTACATTTTCTTTATACTGTTGTACGCATATGACTCACAAGCTGTAGTAGTCTCCTCATCCAGCGGTTCCGACACAAAAATTTTAAAAATTCATAACTTTTGCATCGATTGTCCAATTTTCCTCAAACTTGCACTGATGTGTTCTACTAATATTGTTGCATTCTCTCAATCTTTATGTTTATGAAGGTGAACTTGTCCTTTAATGGCCTGATATTGATTAGAAAAAATAACAGCCCTTAAATTTTATTGAACACAGTGCTTAATACCCTTCTAGACTTAGTGGTGAACAAATGTTATGTGGACTGACAACAATGTAATAGTATAGTTCAGGAGACAAATATCCAAGACAAGGAGCAAGCACTTTGATCCCGAGACGAAGACAACTTAGTTGCCATGGTAACTCACCACTGTGACCGGCACTGAAGAACATTCCTCGTCTTCATCTTCTGCTGCACAGCTGTCCAAGGGATTTTGTAGAAGAGGCGGTTGACGTCATTAGTCCTGTTGAATCCACTCGCCTCCTTGACGGCATCAATGAGTTTTTGCCTCTCTCGCTCCGACCACAAGCCATGCTCTGCGGGTTCAATGATGAGAGGATGTAACCACGGCAACACACCCGGCAAGACACCATGTGGGAGGCGAGAAGGGAAGAAAAAAAAAGAAAAATACAAACACATAACTATGATTTTCTATCCCTAGAGACTACCATACATCATTGGTTGCATCTTCACCTACTCCCCCCCCCCCCCCCCACCCTTTGGTATTTTTACTGACATTCTATAGGGTTAATGCACTCATAAAAGTATGCATATAGAATTTTAAAAAGAAACTGTATCAGGACAGAGCTAACATACAAAGTTACACTCTCCAAAATAGGCATACAATGTGCTTCAAAGAATATTCTATTCCATGAAGAAGGGATGCATAAAGTGCCAACTTAACAGCTGCATGATCATGAAAATATCTTTGTCAGTCTAAAAACTTATCACAAGTTGTCAATATCTTTGTCAATCCAGATCACATCACAGACAAAAGCATGTTCACGACATTGGTCTACATTCAATTTTACTCTTCTCCCCGTGATATCCAAGCTCTAGTTACCTTGACCAGTGATAGAAATCTTGAACCGGTCACAGAGGGACCTGCCGCTCCTTCCCATCATCTTGCCGATCTGACTCCACTGAGGACCCATTTTCCGAGCGAGTCTCTTCATTTTCTTCACCTCGTCCTTGGAGAAACTTTGGTAGAAATGTTACCAAAAGACAAGTTGTAGGCAAATAAAAAATCTGGAACACCGTAATGGAACACCACTGACAACATGCACTGTGTTTACAAGATGACTAAACATTTTTTAATTCTAACCCACAATTGAAATTTTTTCTGCACAAAAATTTAAGAAAGGATATCTACTTGACACTGCAAATTACTGCAAATTATCTTTTGCTTTTACCATAAAGAACAGTTGACTAGAAAAGATTACATGAATAAAAACTCTTTCAAATAATTCACAACTCTTGAGAATACAACATTGACTGCCATCAAAACATCTTAAATTCACACATACAATGTATACATAACCAGTGTAGCATTTCTTTTACCTTGGAATCTAGCTATGCCTACTTACTATCTACAAAGTAATTTTGAAAAAAATGACATCATACTCACTGTCCCAAGTAGTTGAGAGGATCAAATATCTTCCTAGCTCTGATGTAGACATTGTACGTTGGTCTTTGGATTCCCTTGCCTGTTAGAAACCACCACGGAGCAAGGAAGCACAACTAATTGAGAACATCTCATATGCCTCTAATGATGTGTGTGCAGCATAATATTGATGGATGGAAGTTACCACTGAAGCAAAATTAACATTGAATTATCAGTTACACAAGTTAATTTACATGGACTGCACTTTAAAGGGATGATATCGTTTTGGTTGAAGTGGGGCTTCAAGGTTTCTAACTTTTTGGGGGAGCGGGGTGAGACAATGAGAAACCTCTTATGACATAGTGAAAGAGCACATAATTCAAGAGGTTTTAAAAGTTTATTTGGAGAAAATTGCTTTTGAAATGGCTGAGATATCCAAAACAAAGCGATCCTAGTAAGAGGTGGAACCCACCTTTTGTTAGGACCACTTTGTTTTACTTTGTTTTTGATATCCCAGCCATTTAACAACCAATTCTAATAAGGTAAACTTTGAATTCCTCTTAAACTGCATGCTCTGTAACATCTCATAGAGTGGTTTCTAGGTATCTCACAAAAAGTTAAAAGCTGAATCCTCACCACAACCAATACTATACCATCCCTATAGGAGTGAAAGAAAATCTAGGAAACATAATAGAGCACATCCTATTTTTGAGAACAAGATGCCATATACAAACTAATTTCTACAAACACCTTGCTTTTAGGAGTCTCATCAGATTACTAAAATTTGTCAAGTTCAGTGAGAAGCAGGAACTTAAGTCCTCTTAAACATGTCAACAATTTTAGAAATCACCTAGGCCTCGCAGATTTAGCAATTAAGAAGTTTTTTTGAAAATTGTGCAAAACAATTAATGAACAACAAAAGTTTCAATTGAAAGAGAACCCTTTTCTTTCATTCTAACATGTGAAACATTTACAAAGAATTGGAAAATTGTATTTTCCAAAAAAAAATTATCTATGTGTTATGTTGCCAGACCACCAAAAATAGCTTGTGAACAAGGACTTAATATGAATCATATGAATGAGGATATTTCTACTTGGGCATAGATGTTCGTACACACTAATGAATTTATGCGGCATTTAGTTGTTCATCCATTTTATGAGAGCCACTCAATCTTCATACGGTTGTTGTGAAGGAAAATAAAAACGAAAAACAATGGCTTAGTTTCATGGTAGGATCAAGATTCAAAGTCTACACAACTCACTCAGTCTCATATAGATATTCTTCTCCATAATCAGTGTGCGTAACTCTTTGCTGTCAGGGTATTCATCTGGAAAGATTATTTTCCTCGGCTCATCAATCTTGTATTTCTATTAGAATTGAAAGAAAATGGAGAAATAAAAACAAAGTTTCACTGAAATCACCTACTGACCAAACAGAAATATGCAAAAGATTTCACTGAAATTATGTTATGCATACTCACCAAATGCAAAATTGACAAATGTATTAATACGTGCATATCATGCAAATAGTAATTTCCTCTTTATCAGCATCTTTATTGCAGAAGACACACCCAGAAATTACATTCTGATATGGAAATAAGTGCACTAGTCAGACAGTCTGCAAATCAAATGGCAGATTTGGCATCTTTGTGCAAGACAATGTGCTAACAGCATCCTACCAAAAGTGGATGTAATACCCAAATGTAAATGCAAAATATAGTGGTTGGTAATGGTATACTTTTTTGACAACACTCTTCCACTTTACTTAAATAAAGCAGCCATGGTAGATTCTTGCAGATTAGAAATATGTCAGTGTTGTTATAGGGTGGAGGAAATTAAAAAAATATATACCGGTATATAATTAAAAACTGCAGCAAGTGAATTTAATCTAAAATATTACAAACAAAATATTCTAGTTAAAAGGTGTTATAATTCTTTACTATCATGATTCACTCAAATCATCCTTGCTGTAACAGGGATCTCATTATTGTAATTTTTATCAAGTCAGTTCTTTTTTTTTTAAATAAAATAACACTCTATATATGGAAAACCAGGACTACCAACTTAAAACCTCATTAAAAATAGTACCTCATTGTGAATGAATTTGGTGCAACAAAGTGTCCCTACATTTTGAAGAGTCTCAGAGGAACAGGACAGACACTCATATTGATGTCAGACAAAAGCTCCTGCAACTTGCACAGCTACATCAAATGTCACTCTTGATGAAACCAGAGAGAAAATATCCCTGACTTGATCATATTCCTGGGGCACAAACAATGTGAAAACTGGATCAAGGGTGGTCAACACCATGCCACATTACCTGACAGATATTTGCCATGTTCTCCTTCAATCTCTTGTCTTCCATTCCACTCCATAGGCCTTCCTTCACAACAATTCCTGGGGGTAAGGAAGCAGGATTGGTAAAACAGTTCAAGGAAAACTGTTTAATGTAAAGCTACTCTGCACTTCGAGCACTACATGTACAAATGTACACCAAAATCTGACAAGAAAACATCACACATACATGTGTACATGCACACATCTTTCAATAGCGTGTGTTGCAGAAAATTGGCTTCCTGGGATCATCCAATCTCTTTAGCAGCAATAAAAACTCTTCATGCCAATGTTCATATAACAGTACACTAGCAGTACTTCAAGTTCCTCATACAGAAATCTTGTTGCCTTTCTACCTAATCTTCAGAATTGTGTGTGACAAACACTTCAAGCAAATAAACTCAGTCTTTTTCAAACAGTTATTTCTGTAAATTTCTGTTCTTTTGGCATATTCATAGCCTTCATGAAGATCCGATCTTTTCATCATTATCATGCTTATGCTCGTACAGGTACATTGTATATTTGCTGTGATGCAGCATTAATAATAGCTCTGCGTATTCTAGAGAAGAAAGCTACTACCTTTTCAAAATGTTATAGAATATTTAAAAACACATGGCCCAATTCTTTTTTATGTTTATGGGTCAATTTGATGTGTAGCCAATTTGTCCCCTCAGTCTCAATGTTCTAATTGCCATTATGGGTGCACATTGCAATTGTATAGGAGTTTTCACATGTGCAGTTCTCAAAGTTGCCTCAATGACGATATCTTCAATAGAACATGCTGCTTTCCCTCAACCTTATTATAGCCATAGGACCTACAATTTCATCCATTTCACCATTATTAGGATCTACACAATCTCTCTCATCATCTCTCTCATTCATCTTTGACTTTTACATCTGTGATATTCACACAGATTAAAAAAAAACTCTTCAGTGCCATCAACTTGTAAAATATAGCAATAATGAAAAAAAAAAGAACAATCTTGAGTTCAAAAAAACAAAACAAATCATAGACAACAAAGTTATAAATTCTATGTCAATAATCATTGATGATGCATGAAAGCTAACAAAAATCACAAAGATAAAAAGTCACTAACCTCTGTCACGGAGCGCTTGTCTTGTTTCAGCATCCATACGATGGACATTAGATGCATAGAGTTCACTTTCATTCTCCTCTAACTCCATGTCGCTGGAATCATCGATACCATCATCAGAGGAGGAGGTGGAGCTCGAGCTTTGGTGCACCTCTTCCTCCGCTGGCTCTCTGTCACTGGGGGTATCCATGGTTTGTGTAAGTGGCTCTACTCAGGTGGCATGGTAGCTACAAATCAAATGCAATGCCACCCATCACATTGGCACTGAATCAAAAACATAAAATAAAAAGAAAATAATGATCACTACAGTGGCATCGCACTGATGAATTCATCTGGGATCTTTTTGAATGGACACCAGGCCGAATCCAAGTAGTAGATAGAGATAGAGTATAGAGTTTACGTACAGCTGACGTTTTGACCACATGACACGAGTCTATAGAGACCAACTAGAAGTGAAAGTCTAGAGTAAAATTCCCTGTTTGTGGCAGGCTTTGTACCGGGTGCCTATTTGCAGCAGGGGCCATTTCATTCCTTGATAAAAGGCCAAATCAGGTGTAACTTCTCATAAGACTTGCAAGTAACTCTAGCCTGACTCTTGTATACTACAACGTACAACGTAGGTAGTCGGAGAGCTAGAGGGCGCCTCTCCAACTACCTACGTTGTACGTTGTAGTATACGAGAATGAATGCCATTCAAATAACACGCAGATGAGGAGTGAAGCAATAAGGACGTTTACAGACCTGATTTCAGCCACAGATTTCGGTGAGTTTTTGACGTAATTAAACAAAAAATCGCATACCGATTATTGAATGATTATCATAGATTACGATAATTCCTTGTATTTTAGTTTTCCACGATTAATAAAGATATTCATGAAGGAGTCGCACAACCACACTGAAAAATGACAACGTCTGCGAAGTAGAATTTTCTAATAGAGGTGCAGCCGCTGTCGCTACAGCGGCTGCGTGTAGTAGCTATACAAGACAGTGCTAACGCAGATCTTCACACGTGGGACTAACATGTAGATCTACACTGAATCAGCTCAGCCTCAGCCCAAGCGTTAAGCGCTAGGCGATCAGGAGTAATATGCCTTGAATTGTAATGGCTAGATAATGAAATGTGTCGGCACGTACGTGAATCTGATATTTTGAAGTCAACAGAGTGTCACAGTAACTTTGGGCAACAGTTCATACTTTGTAGACTTTTTAACTTCCGAGGTTCTCTGCTCGCTCGTGTTTTGAATGTGATGGATGAGCTCGAGTAGTCGAGACGTACTAGGGAGTACAATGTACGTCACGTAGCAATTGCATGCAGTGTGTGTGCCGGTGTGTGCGGTTCGATAGTACACACGGCGTACGTACGTAGCTGTAAGGCACTTTTAGAGGCGACTTTGACTTGAGGGAAGAGATTTCGCTTACGCTCATTAATATTCATCACCTTACAGGGAGGAGGGTAAGCATGAATAATAATGATTGGGTGTCGTGTTCAAGAAGTTAGTTTAGCACGATCGGCACTACACAGAGTATGCCTTCAATGCCAAAGATTTCTCTACAAAGATGGACAGTGAATATGAAATGAACCTGAGTGCATGGTTTACTAGTAACCCGCTTACTCCGACACATAATTATTATTTTTATATAGCCCCCTATGCATGAAACACTGACTGCCGTAAATTAGGACATAAAGCGAGGGGTGTAGGCGTACTAGAAAATGCGTTTAACAGAAGTTTCTATTTTATGGCTCCGCTATCAATGGAGTATCATACTGGGCAAATTTTTCTTTCCTTTTGCAATGTTTCCTTCTGTGTTGAATAAATTCTTGGTAGCTGTGACAAATGAATAAGATCTATCAAATTGAAATGGAGCCGCTTTTCACCAACTGTATACCACCATAATTACAAACATTTAAGCAAACCAAAAACAGAAGAAAAAAAATATTACAAAAAAACTTAAACTGATGTTGTGTAATATGATATCGTGCAAAACCCTACAAGAGGACCAGCAGGTCACCACGCTACCACATGTTCTCTGTCAACAGTCGCCCAGTTCTGCCTACATACAATATGATGTAAACGTTCTACAAGGTGTCCAAAACATGATTTTTTTTTTTTATCATAGGACATTGGTCACGTGTTGGTATATACTTATGTAAAGCAGCACTTAACAATAAGGTCCTCTTTATCCATCACGCGGGGCGTATAGCCTCTTCAGCATTGCCACTGCTCTACCAGAGGGCCTGCCATTATTGTTACCCCGATGCCAGGCACCCATTTTTGCGCCTTGGTCGAGAGGGACATTGTGGGTAACCACTGTCCAAAGACGTAAGCACTGGGCGAGAAACGAACTCGAGTCCTTCGACTGGTAGTCAGGAGTCTCATCCACTTTCCCACAGCGCCCCCACTACATACTTCACATATGAACAGATCAGGCTGTGTTGCTTATTTTATAAAACTCGAGAGCATACGTTTAGCTGTACAAGGAGGTAAATAATCTGTTAGATCCAAAGATCACACTTCACTGGTTCTTTGAACATGGCGCATTGTTCAGGTTATTATTATAAACAAATACATGGATAGCGTAGGTCGATACGGAGCATGACAAGGTAAATAATTTGGTATGTACCTATAGCTACTGTACCAAAGCCTTGTTCGTTAGGTTGTCACGGATGATTTAAGTCGACCCGGCTGTTAATACAGGCAATTTCACATTGTTCATTGGGATTTTAGCCCCCCCCCCCCCCCCTCCCCCACATTGATTTAAGATTATGTAGTGCTTGCTGGGGTTAACAAATTGACGGCGAACATATTGCATTCTGTATAAAAGGGGAGATTTGTTTAAAATAGTTAATTTCGAAGTGTGTTCCTATCATAAAGGCGCAAAGTCAAAAAGAATGAAAATTAGGTCTTCCTATGAAAACCTCATATTTGTCTGGTATACACATTTGCCATATTGCTTTTCTGTCTTTCAGTCTGGAGTATTTTGATCCTTCAAATAAAGTACTCCGCTAAATCATGTTTCAGCGTGCTTTTAAACTTTTTGCTGTTAAAAATTGTCAGTTTTGCACTGCATCTATATTCACTGCTCCAATTTCAGGCACACAAATCCATTGTTGCCATCACATTGGAAAGAGGGAGCTAGGTGCAGGACCAGGGAGTATATCCTGTTTGAAAGCGCTCAAGTCCTTATCAGTGATGCTCGCTTTTGTCGAAGCACATGATGAGTAATATCACGCTGGATGGCATGTCAGACTCCTGACTCCATCGGAGGACCCGAGTTCGAATCCCGTCCAGTGCTTACGTCCTTGGACAAGATGTTTTTACCCACTATGTCCCACTCGACCCAGGTGTATAAATGGGCACCTGGCAATGCTAGTGTAATAATAATAGCAGTGCCCTCTGGTAGAGCAGTGGTAACACTGAAGAGGATATATTCTGGGTAAATAAGACCTATATTATTGTAACAGTTTTGGCGCAGCCTTTTTGACACAACCTGTATTCTAATTTAGTGCATGGTGTAGTCTGATGTCTGAGCTCCCATCGACGTGTTGTTGATGATGTATACAACATAATACAATCGGTTTATTTATATAGCACTCTTACACAGTCAATGACTGATTTCACAGCACTTTACAACAAAATTCAGTCACAGATTAGCATTAAAAAGAAAAGTATTCTTCTTGAAGACATTGAAGGGATGGGGAATGCGGATGAATCGTGGTATATCGTTCCACAATCGCGGTGCAGCCGTCGCTCTGATGTTGAAGTATGTATATTTTGTAATGATTAAAGTTCCAAAGTAGACCTAAATGTGACTACCGTGTGACTGACTTTGGGCGATTTACCACAAATCCGGCTGCGAAACCCAGATGAGAGTCACATTTCTCGTCACATGCGTGTAATCCTTCTTAACGCTGTTCAGCCTCCAGCACAATATTATTTATGTGGTGATACAACAATCCCTATAAATTACCTTGAGTTAAAGTATGTGCTTCATACTATGAGGGCTGTAAGATTTTCATGGACATGGTGGGTAGGCCTACACCTATTATGCATACCGTATACATACCATACCTATACATGACCTATAAACACATGAATACATGGTACGTTATACCATGTATGAAGCGTGACGTAGATCACGTATGTTCACTTTATCGGGAATGTGCATTTCAATGTCTATTGTTAATCAAATTACTAATATAGGCCTGTAGCATGCAGTGATTGTCAGTCTTTGTCAAGACATCGACAAAATGGTTTGGAAGATTTTCTTTATCATTTTAACGCGGGGGGGGGGGGTCCACGTAACCTGAAGAAAAATAGCAGTAGGCCTATATATTATTGGTAGCTATATATATTCAGTTTTTTTTTTTTTTTTTTTTTGCAGTTATCACGTGATAAGTGATGCATGACCATGGTATAATCAACACAACACAAGTTACCATGTATTTTACCATATCCTTAAAGATCCCTGCATTGAATTTATTGTTGGTTGCAAGAGTTTACTAACACACACACACACACACACACACACACACACACACACACACACACACACACACACATACACACAAATGGTCGATCAAGACTAGTGGAGAAATAGAGGTCACAATAATCTCGGATAGATCCCTTATCAGTGCTTATAATTTTGTATAATGTGTACAGACACGAACATAGCAACGAATCTTCTGTGATAAAGGGTTGAAATTACAATTATTATTGTATAATTTTTTCTTACACTTAGAGCCACAGAAGGGGGAGCAAGAATACCACTGTCAATGATCCATGCATATCGGCATTCTTTGATCAGTATATTTGTTGTTTTTTGTTTGTTTGTTTTTATATAAAGTTGATTTAATGTAGGGCTTGTATAAACATGTTAACATTAGTTTTATCAAAAGAACACTTGAAATCTTGTCAACAAGTTGTTGCCATCACGGAGAACTTTCTCGGGTTATGTCATCGCATGCTCAATGCGGTCTTGCGATTCACAAGAGATTTTTCGAAGTACCTATTGGTTTCTCTACCCTTTCGGGCCGGAGGTTATTGTTCGACGTTCTTGTATATAACCAGTGTCTTTTTTTAGGTATGCACCACATAGATTCGAAGAATACAATTCTTCTTTATTATTGTTAATGCTATCTTCATTCTTATTTATCATTATTATTATTGTTATCATCATTATTATTATTATGACGATGATGATGATGATGGTGGTGATGATTATTATTATTATTATTATCATTATTATTATTATAATTATTATTGTTATTATTATCATCATTATTATTATCATTATTATTATTATCATTATTATTATTATTATCATCATCATCATCATCATCATCATCATCATCATAGGGGTACGGTTCCACAGGTGATGAGACCGGAAAAAAAAAAAAATCTGTTTTAGTGTTGAGAGAAAAAAACAGGTATATGATAGGCATAGGAGAAAGTGATGGTGATGAGAAGAGTGGGAGTATGGACAAAAAAATGAAGTAGAAGTTGGAAGAAAGGTGAAGGGAAGCAGAGGAGGGAGAAAATGAAGGAGGTATTCTTTCTTGGAAGTCTTGGAACCGTCGACTATCGCACAGCTAGCATTGGCACAACGGAGATACAGACTCCGTCGTCAGACTCATACCCTTAAACCGTTCTATACCCCCTCTCTCTTGACTAACCAAACAGACCCTTTCAGACCTACCCACATGGTGAAGAGCAAACTCAATAAACCTTAACATTTACTTTACTACCATGCAAACTATTACCTCACTCAATGTACATCATAGTGGTGTAGTATCATATTTTGAAAGTTGTTGCCATCGTCAGCATAAAAGAATGAGAAGTTAGATGATCTTTGAAGGTGGACGTTTACATGGTGGTGTCGATAACGAATGTTGAGTTTTATGGTTCACCATGTGGTAAGTACTGAAAAGGGTTGTTGGAAGAGGAGATAGTAGATAAGTGAAGAGGGAGATGTGAGAAAGGAGATACGAGATGGAGAGTAAGAAAGACTAGAGGTATTCTTTCTAGAAAATGTGCATGTGAGTCCTGAAAAGGACACTGTGAACCAGAAGAGAGGGCAAAGAGCAAAGAGAGAAGACTCGACTTTCCGGACAGCTTGACTGTTCGGCTTCAATGAGCAAGTTGTACTAACACTTCTAATCAATCAAGACTTGAACGATTAGAAAACCCATGAATCAAAATAAACCATGTGAACACTTAAAATAATTATAGAATGAGAGCAAGCCATCACCCAGATCATCACCCTGGGCTCATGGAGTCTACATCTCATAGTTTTTCATACGCATTTGTCGATACTGCTATCAGTAGCTACTGCTAATTCGTGTGCAGCACGTTGTTTATCTGTTGTCCTACCATGCAAAAAGTCCGGTGTTGAATATGAAACACCGAGCTGTTGTTAAATTTCCGATGCTCATTCATGGTGTTAGATTAACACCTCCGGGTGTCATTTCAGAATGTAAAATTAGGCTTTTTTTGATAGTTTCTTAGTTACTGAATTTCTTGTTAATTCTTAACTTCAACAAGACGATGAAGAATTTTCCGCTAAAGCACTTGATTTTTGAAAAAATTGTGTAAACACCAGTTGGTGTGGTCTCCTATTGAAGCTGGACAGGTGTTATACCATTGAAATTAACACCACCAATATCAAATCAACACCATGCGGTGTCATTAATGAATTAACTCTGGCGCAGTGTCAAAAACATCACCAGCTACAGTAACACCACGAAGTGCCAGGTGAACACTTTTTAACACCGCCAAAATACATTTTCTACTAACACCTGTGGGTGTGGTCCTCTATTGAAGATTGATCGGTGTTAGACTTAACACCCACGGTGTTAAATCTAACACCGATGTTTTTACAGTGTATGATTGTATTCTTGAGAAGACTCTACACTGTACCCGAGTATTAATGGTCGGTTTTCCTTGGTTTCGTCATAAATATGTTGTACCCGTGCTGCTTATCTTGTTTTTCACACTAGGCTAATTTTGTTGAGGTATACTCAACAAGTTCGTTTTTAAGTAGGTTCCATCGTATTTCTCTATAGAATGTTACTTTGGTCGAATCTTTTAGACATCGGCAACCATGTTCAATGTTTTTATTGTACATGTAAGCTAGACAGGATGTATCATTATTATATCGTTATGCCCGTAATACATGTTGCATTGAGAAATATGAAAATGCATTTGAAATTGAAATTGAAAGTATATATCGCTAAAGAGGAAGTCGTCAATGTCGTGATGGAACAAAAAGACCTTCGCTAGACCTTGTTCCATGCCTTGGGTTGACTGGTGGTGGGGCTGGAGACGTGCATTTTTTGGGTCCTCTACTAAGCCATTTAGCTTCTCACGATTCCAGCATTAATCTCACGGTCGTGCTTAGTATTAGCACTCGGCCGGTAAGAGCTATACTAAAAAGTGCTTAACCTGCATGACATCCTTTTCATGATTACATAGTTATTGAATTGAAAAAGTGAAAAATGAGTGAATTGCACACTTCTGTGTGAACTCCAACTTACGAAGAAGACGTTCATTTAGCAGATCAGTGATTAGTGGAACACGGGGGAGGGGTCACTCTCCATATCACTAAATTGCTATACTCAGCAGCCGCGTTTAAGACAGCGTCAGGCATCGTCAAAATGGATCCTTAATACAATTTCGACATTCAGCAAAGTGTAATTTAGAAGAATGATATCAAAGATCAGTATTTAAAGTTATGGATTAAATACTATTAAATCTTACTTGTGTTTAAATTCATTTCTTGTTGTATGTCAGGAAAGTGTTACTTTGATTGTTGTTGTCTTCTAACTATATGTGTAGGACGCATTTTATCAAAACGCCATTCGGAGTATTGCTCTTGATAAATAGCATGTTGATCTACACCCCATATCACTTACAGTGATGTAATTAGGTTTATCTGCCGTCCTTGATGACGCCATTTTAGGGTATAGCTGTTCCGTATTCTGTGGTAGGACAACATGTCATGTGACCAGTTTGGAGGTCGGCTAACCCTGACTGTCTCCTTCCAAGATTTAGTTTTACCAGGGAGGTGGAAGTTCCACCTCCCTGGTTTTACAGTAGGCCTATACACCATATTTCAGAGATTGTCCACATCCCAATGCCTTTATTTATATAGAGATACCCGTCTGAGCCATGTGTCTGGCCTGGCTGACTATCATTATGTGGCAGTTACAGACATGTTCATGCCGGGTAAGAAACATATCAAAAAGACATATAACCTGGGTCTGATGGGATAGTCTGTGAGTAGTTCGCCGGAGCAGACATTGCCGTGATTATAGAGGGGGGGGGGGGGGGGGGGCATTTCCTGAAGCGTTTTGGTCGGATATTTTTGACAAACTGTTACAAGCTATACTTAAATCCTTGCATCTGATTGGCTAAGAGCAGATTTGTCCGACAACTTTGTCGGACAAAATGCTTCATGAAATACCCCCTGGTCTGTCACTACAACTCCGGTTGTAAAACATTGCAATACGTTTTACATGGTGTAAAGTTGATGTGCCGTAATACCTCGCTTAATACGCCACGCAGGATCCATTTCTGAGGTGTTTGGACGCGGATGGGGAGAACATTGTCAAAGGGACCCCCACACCTCCCGGGCAGTAAAAATGGCTTTTACTATGACAATCATTCATCTTCTGATGTAGGAGTGGTGGTTGATATGTGAAAAGGGGTAATTTACACCTATGTGACAATTCAAACTACTTAGTAACATTACTTTTGCAACAACAACAAAATAATAATGATAACATAAATGGGATGAATAGGCAGTGAAAATGGCTTCAATTTTGTCATGTTTTATTATGGCATAGTATTGTTTAACGCGTGAGGCAAACATTGCATATTGAATCTGGATTCATTTTGGATGACAAATTTGCATTTCTGTTGTGTTGTTTGCTGTTCTTTTATTTTCCCAACTCTAGCGTGACGTCTTTTGGTTTCCACAGAGCATTCTTTGTCATCTTGTTTATCGGACAGGATTGTCTAATACCTCGCTTTGTGGGTAAGGATAAAGCAAGCGAGTAACCTTCAAAATTCTATGTAGGGTTGTTATGAAAAGTGCCATTTACACATTGTGCATAAAGATTGGCGTGTAACATTCTACATGGGTCTGGCACAGTAGGGTATACGAGCAACTCGTCACGCAGAAATGATTTCGGTATTTTTTTCCATCTTTGACTACAGTCTACAACCAGTTAGGCGTATAAGTATTCAAGCAATGAATGATGATGCCAAATGAACTGAAGACGCTCTTCTAATCGCAGCCAATTAGGATCTGTTCTTTTTAAGTCTACAGGGAACAGAGGCGAGAACACCAACAGAAACCCCATCTTTACGGTGCTGTCAAAAATACCGGTTCCTGATGAATGCAACTTTTTGCAAGCGATTGCGTTGTGATCAACAGTTGATTATCTGTCATGCCACAGGATTCCATGACATGTTCCCTGTACATATAGTACACAGTACGTGGATTAGTTCATCGTCTGCTTGCCAGCATTGAAAGAGACAGGTAAGTTTCCTGATTGTTACCATCACAAATACTATCGAGAGAAAAAAAAAATCATAATTCTTCATTCCTATTTGATTGAATGAGACAAAAGAGCACAATAGGCCCTATGTTGTGTTGCATCTATCAACAATTCACGTCCCCTTGTGTGTGTGTGTGTGTGTGTGTGTGTCTGTCTGTCTGTCTTTGAATGTGTATGTGTGTGTGTGTGTGTGTGTGTGTGTGTGTGTGTGTATTATTGTCTTTCTTTTACGTAAGCAGCATCGCAGGCCAGGATGTTTTGCCGAACACTCGCCGAGTAAGCAATATGATATGGACATACGTCATTGGTTTGTATAAAAGAAAGAAATTGACTGTTTTTACGATGCTCATTTTCATGATTATTTGTTCATCGGATCACAAAAATTCAATTTACATTTAAATTTATTTCCATATTTCCCGGTGAAAAATACATAAAATATAACAAAATGAAATAGTTTATATCCGGCTGGAAGGAAAGATAGAATACGACAAATACATAGAATATAGTGGTTGATCGATAAAAGATGGAATCTGAGCATAAATGCTAAAGAAATATGATGGAACCTATACTCTTAAAAGCAAGCTTGTCGAGGGTAGGTCCCAGTATTAAAATTGAGTGTAAAGATTAAGGTGAGGAGCACAGGTACAGCAAAGGACCAAAACATAGAAAGAAAAAAGAAAAAAGGAAAGAAAAATATTCGAGGATATAGAAAATTCTTCTCTGATACAGGTTTTGGGGGTCGGATAAGCCACATGCTGCAAGCGGATGAATAATTGTTAGTATGATAATATCAACAACAAGGATGTAGAAATGACAGTATACGATTTAGACAATATTAGAAAATTATACATTTTGTGTCCTCAGAGGAGACGGGGAGGTATTGAGAAGAGAACATGTGCACCAGCAAATCCTCGTCATCAATCATCAATCATTGAATTCATCATTGTGTAATTTTTACATCATTTTATTTGTACAAATTTTGCTCAGCTGTTTGAGCTCCGAAGCACCTCAATTCCCTCTTCCGATCACGATGTTCAGCGTGTGGGCTTTTGCTTTTTTCCCCTTTTTTCTTTCTTTCCTTTCTTTCCATTATCCTGTTGTGCTTTATTACTTTCAATGGTATACCCTTCTGTCAAGTCATGTCATGTCGTTGTGTTTCTCCTGTCTTGTTCTGTCCTGTCTTTGTAAACAAATATGTTCACAAGAATCCTTCGAGTGGCTCGCAATTATACAAGCATGCTTTTCAGTGGACCTCTCAATTCTTTTTTTTCCTCCAGACATAACTTATGTATTTTGCTGGTATGCATGTATAATCTTGTATTTTTTAACCATTATGTACCGTGTAAAATCGAATACATGCCTATGTTATATCTTCTGATTCATTTCGTGCTATCTTTGTGTTTGACGAAAAGAAATAAATAAAATGAAATATATATTAAATGAAATGAAATGAAAAAATCAATAAAAAATGAATCGATATAAAAAAAATGAACCTCAACTCTTCTGCAATTGGCAACATAAAAAGACTTCTATAACGTCAATGTGATTAGTTGTTTCACTGTAAATATTCTCTTCGTTTATGGATCTCCATTTGCTTTCTTGGATAGGAGAGACTGAAGGAAACAATTAACCCAGTGATCCCAAAGTCTGACATTTCAAACCTTGATGACAACATCAACATGGCGACTGATTCACAGGTCTCCTGGTTCGTCGCCCTTCTCGTCGTCCTGTTTGGCGGAGGAGCTTGGATCAGCATTTCAGGACTCTGGGTCGAAGTACCCATTTTGATACTGCAAGGTATCCCCGAGCAATACGAGATTAATACTTACATATCTGTGGTCATGAAAATGGCCCTCGTCGGACCATTAGCGTTTTTGATATGCAACCGGTTCGCACCAAAACGATGCTATAGGCCAGAAATCCCAGTAATCTACGTGACAACGTTCATAGCCACCATAGGAACCCTCATAGTGGCGTTCACCTGGAACAAGTACACCGTTTGGGCAATCGATGGCAAACTTCACAGCACTGCATTTCTCGTTCTCCTATTCTTTATCTCTCTGGTCGATGTATCTTCAAGCGTTACGTTCGTCGGCTTCATGTCACTCTTCAAAGCAAGTTACCTCAACTGGTATTTGGTCGGGCAAGGATCAAGTTCACTGTGGCCCACACTCGTGATGTTAATACAGAAAGGGACGAATGACTATTCATGCGTTGTAAACTCCACGTTCATCAACAAGACCTTGATTGGCAATCACTCTGTGGCCTATAACTGTACGGTGTGGTCTCGCAAGGCCTCCCGAGTCGAGTTTGGACCGACATCATTTTTCTATGTCCTCACAGCGATGATGCTGGTGTGTCATCTCTCCTTCATAGGACTAAACGTGCTCCCTTGTGCGATACGAGAGTACGCGACTTCCGAAGACGGACGCCGCAGACGCCACGATCCTTGCGGAGGTCTGTTCCAGAGCCAGGGCGAGGAAGATAAAGAAAACACGATCTTGCTTGAAATGCAAGCAACAACGGGAGAAGCTGAAGCAGAAACATCTTCTCATACAGAGTCAGACCCAGTGCCCCTGTCCACAAAACAATACATATTTCTTTACGTTCTCATCTTCATGGATTTCTTTATGTTGTATGGTGTAATGCCAACGATTCAGACCTACTCAGGGAGCGCCTATGGGCACGACACATTGGAATATGTGGTGATCTTTCGTAATCTATCCAAGGTGACGGGTTTCTTGTTGTTTCTCGTGAAACCCATTCATAGTTTTGTCTTGGTCATTGTAACCTTGGTTATCGGTTTTCTCTCCGCCACTTACGGCCTGATAGTAGCTGTGATGAGTCCACACCCGCCTCTGGAAGGACTACTCGTCGGCAAAATATTTATCGTGAGTGACGTAAAAGAGTTGACTTCCAAAATAACCTTATTATGATGGACATTAATCATAAAAATGGGCGTACAATACAGGATAAAATAATGAGAAGATCGATGTTCATTGTTCCATGGGTTGATAATACTGATAATGATGATGATAATAATGATGATAATAATAATGATAATAGTGATAACAATAATGATAATAATGATAATGATAATAATAATAATAATAATAATAATAATGATAATCACCATCATTACCATGGCAATGATAATAATAACGTCTTATTTACCCAGGGTGGCCTCTTCATTGTTGCTACTGTTCTACCAGAGGACCCTGTTATCATTATTACCCTAACGTTGCCAGGTACCCATTTATACACCTGGGTCGAGAGGGACATAAGTGGGTAAAACATCTTGTCCAAGGACGCAAGCACTGGGCAGGATTCGAACTCGAACGTTAGCCAGAAAAGGTTCCTTTTTCCGAAGATTTGCGTCGAAAGCTCATAATTCCGAAAGTGAACGAACGTTAGTCATTTAGAAGGATTCGAATCCGAAAATGCAATGCACATGATGTTAAGTGGTGCGGTGCTAAACCCCAACGTTCTAATGATCAATCGTTACAATAATTTGAAAATGGCTTTAAGGAAAGCGTTTTGAAATTTTCAATGGTATTCTTGTTTTAACCAAAAAAAAAAGGGGGGGGGGGACTCATCTCAACCTCATTTCTTCCACCAATGTATTTCAATTTGTTGGTTTGTGTATCATTTTTTTTTTTAGTTTGGGGTAAGTTTGTTTTCCTTTAAGAAAGGGTCGATCGTTTGAGATTTTTTTTAGATAATCTAATTTGATCTCCGCTCAATGATACCACCTCCCTGATACCACCTCCCTGATGATACGTAACTCAATTCTGCATTCCGCGTTCATCCCTCTTTTCGTCTTCCCCGTTTAAGATATAGTGTGATTATTGTCCATCATTCGGATTTGTTTCATTTGTTCTGATTTGCTCCTTGTTTATATACAGTGAATCAGCTTCACTCTAACAAAAAAAGAAAACAACAACATGACAACTTACATGACGTGAAGAGGTGATGTCTTCACATTTTCACGAATTGCTACCTTCAAAGGCTGTTGGCTTTCTTGCGCAGTCCCCAGCCTCCCAAAGACAAGAGTTTTAAATTACATTGTAAAAGATTACAGTGATCAAAAGATAATGATTTTTGAGAGGGAATTAGTACGTCCAGTACCAAAGTGGGTAGGTAGAAGGGGAAAAAAGTATTTATGGGATATATACATGCATAATGTTCTCTCGAATAGCTGTTTTACCGATGTATTCTGAACGGACAGGTCCTTCTCGTGTGATTTCAGGTATTGGCGTGGATGTTCGAAGGGCTATCTTTCATCTACTGCCAGGCAGCTGCCTTGTGGATAGTGCGAAAGGGGACCAACGTTCGACGCCACCTCATCTGGGTTGGAGTTACCGCCCAGATAGCGGTCGTTCTAGGAACTCTGACGATGTTTCCGCTGGTCACAGTCTACAATGTCTTCCATGCAAATAAAGAGGGCCGATGTGACGGAGAAATCACTTGCAAGGAATTTCACCTTTAACGATTTAAAATACAACCTCACAAAAAATAGAAAAAAACTTAATCTGTCGGCTACAAAACTGCGAATGATAGTAATGGTAATATATAGGATTGAGGTCCAATTTTCTCTACAGTATAGAATACACCAAAACCCAGAACGTTGAATGTTTTGTTAGTTTGTTTGCTGCTGTGATTCAAAATTAAGTATTACCTGGCCAAGAGAATGACGTCATGTGCTTGCTAAATGTCGCGCTGCGAAACAATAACGGCACTGATCTGATGTTGCATGCAATCTATGCTGTTTATATTTCATTATGGTTACTTTCATGAAGAATGTACGAACATAGAACGTATAGGCCCTATGGATCGTATCATTGATTCATTTTCTTTCAAAGTGCACTTGGTAGCAAGCAAGAAATTCAAAATTGTGGCAGTGGTAATGAAAACGATTACTTTGTGTATTCTGTGGTAAATCAGGATATAATGTTCATCGTTGTTATTTGAATTTGCATGCTGCATCCCATGAACTGAAGGGGTCATAACACGAGACCGACGCCCACTTTTGATACTGCAAAGAGGCATTAAAAAGGTCCATGAATCATACAGCTCATAAAAGAATCATACACTTCGTGAGTTCGGCACTAGGTAAATAAGGCCCATGAGTCTGACAGTAGGCAAACAAGGCCCACGAGTCCGACACTAGGCGAATATGACCCATGAGTCTGACACTGTGCAAATAATTAAGGTCCACGAGTGTTACACTAGTGAAAAGAGGCCCACGAGCGAGACCGACTATGGGTACATTAGTGTGGCTGTAGTGGTCGACAGTACACAAACACCAACAAAGGTTTCTACGGGAATTATGTTTATTCGAAGTTTCGCATTTTCGTTTCACTTGATTCCAGAATTATTTCCATATGTGTAACTCCGTTCTTAGTTCCATTCATGATTTCTTGCATAATTCCGTGCATAATTCCTTGCATAATTCCGTGAAAACTGTTGAGTAATAATGTTATAATAAGAATTTTGAGTACATGTACATCAAACCAATTATCAGATTCATAATTATATAAACAGAGTTTCTCAGACGAAAAATCTAATGAATACCTTTATAGACTTAATCTATTCACTTCACTATCACATTTTTGTAATCAAAATTACATATGAATTGACAAATGTCATTGCAGACCAATACCATAGGCATCTCAATTCTACTACCTCATTTAACATAATGATGCACATGTAGATGAACTGACTCAAATCTAACATACATTCACGATCAAAATGAATTCTTACTTGTACTGTCAAACCTTCAATTGAAATAATTATCAATATTTTCTTACTTATTTATTTTGGTTTGTAATTCTAAATTCTAAATTCAATATCAAATGTTATTCATACATATACATAAATGCAAATAACAACATAACTTTTCAGAAGTTTTATGGGTGTGTACAGATATACATGCCCTACTACACAGCAACTGCAGTGTACATTACACTCACATCAACAATATATTTTTCTAAGTTAAATTTCATTAACTGTTTCTAACTTTATACTTCAACAAATCATGGTTTTACTTAAACAGAGCAAAAACTAACCTCTTTGCCTGCTTTTTGCAAGGTATTTTGGGTCCAATTCTTCAGTATTCCAGCAGAAAGAGGATCCATGTTGCTCACTACAACCTACATGTGGTCCAGTCCATATTGGCTTCTACCGTGTGTGCATGTGTGTGTAGCAGCTGTACATTTAGCTGTGCATACACATGCATGGTGCTATGTAAGGTGCTTTGTCTAAGAATGTGCTAATACACCTGTACATAAGTATGTCCCTCTGTACAAGAGTCAAATTGGCAACAGGCTGAGTGAGAACAATTTCAGGTGTACTTTCATAGTTGCTGCTACCTTGTTTGCCGTTCAACAGTTGAAAAGGTTAGAGCAACGTCGATCTGGCGCTGCTCAGTGGCTGCCGGGCCCACGATCAATTGGGCAAAATGAATTTCCATTCTTGGACAATAAAATTTGAAGTTTATATCCAAAACAATTATTATTTATTATTACTATTATTTTATTATTTATTTACGCAAAATAAAACATATATTTTTTATCACAATTTTTATTCAAAACAGTTGCCAATTTGCAACCAAATTACTAATCTAATTAATTTTAAATGTTGCCAATTTTAATATCCTCAAACAATTTTGCCTAAAATAATTCATATGAGCCAGTCCAACTTTAAACTATGATGCTTTCATCACATTAGACTCCGTGATGTTAGTGTCGAACTAAACGTGTGAGCCTCATAGGTCTTGTTTGCGTAGTGCCAGACTCATGGGCCTTATTTGCCTATTGAGCTAGTGTCGAGCTCGTGGGCTGTATAACTCATGGGCTGTATGACTCGCGGGTGTTGGTTTCGTGACGTGCACCCATACTGAATTAAGGAGTTTTGTTCGTTATTCCGAAGCTATTTTTATTCGAAAATGGCACAGTTTCGTTATTCAGAAGGTTCAGGGGTTTTTTTTGTGTGTGTTTTGTTTTGTTTTGTTTGTTTGTTTGTTTTTTTGCTTTCCTTTCCTTAGGTTTCGACTTTTTGTATCGGTTTGTGTCTGGAGAGAAGGGCGATCTAATCAAAGGAGTAAAGGGCTGAAATGTAATCATGAGGGGCTATCGTCAGGTGATACGTACTGCTCAAGACAAAGTCGCGATAAAGCTGAGATTGTGAGGTGGAATAGATCACTGGGCATTTATTTATAGTAGTTGTATATAGCCATGCTCCGTCATGGGCTTTGTAAAGACGGCAAGATGACAGTATATAATTCATCTTACATGAAAGCAGGAGCGGATCCAGGGAGGACCGCAACCGGCGCACGCCCCCCCCCCCTTATTTTTTGTTGAAACAAAAGAAATAAAAAGAAAAAATGGGGGATGGGGTGCGTGCGCCCCCCCCCCCCCTTTAATTTTGTAAACACGCCCCTTCTTTACGGAATTCCTGGATCCACCCCTGTGAAAGTCTGACTGTTGTAAACAATGTACAGGTGTATTGATGTTATTATACCCCAACATGGGTAAGAGGGTATGATAAAGGGTATTGCGTGATTGAATTCTCTCGAATTCGTATTCGAATTGAGTTGGGATTTAACACGTATAATTGCTGTTATAATGTATAGTTGAGAAAAGACATCTCTTTTTGTGATGGTCAATGAAGAAAATGTGTTGTCATGGTAATGCGTTTTCATGACAAAGACCATACAACCCTTTGGATGAAACTGCTCCCTAAGTGTTTGACCACCTGAGATGAAACTGGGCACGTGGGATTGTAGGATTATGGCCTTTAATTTTGTACTTGTGCGAGACATCCTGTTTTCCAGAGTAGCAGCAAGTATTATGCCATGGTAACAACACATTAATTTTGTTACTGTTTATTTTTCTTGGCGGATTACCAGAATAAAAGTGTTGGCGGGGACTTATTTCTAGTTCTGAAACAACCTTCAAACATTTGTTATCCCTATATCTAAATGAAATGTTTTGTCCGTTGTAGTGAACTCAAACTATAAACGTGTAGCTCGCCGAGCAGTGGCTAATGGTGGATATGGTTCCATTACAGGAAGGTCCTACACTGTATTATACACGGGATGTCCAAGCTTTTATTCCTGCCATTTTATTCTTGCCCAGCCCCATCCTTGGAAAAGACGTTTTATTAAGTTCTTCTTTACTCTGTTGTAAAAATTAATACTTGGCAAGGCTGGGGAGACAGGACTTTGTGGAACAGTAGGGTAAAAACGGACGGAGTTGTAATGAATGTAGCAAAATCATCAGTATTGTCATTATCATTGACATAATAATGTCACACACCTAACCTTCGATAAAAATAACCTTAAATAAGCTGAGAGCCGATCTCAATAATAAACCCAAACTGACGTTAATGAACCTTGCATCTCAATTGTGTGATATTTGATTTCCTTGACACTGAGCGAGCGTGAAGAACAAAGTCGTATGGTAATGCAGTATTAATGGCAGGTACACAGCATTGCACTCCTATAAAGGCGTCAAGTGGTTTTGTGACCTCAGTGAACAATGTGTGTCAACGTGAATCGATCACAGATATAAAAGTGAGAATTCTGGCAAGTTAAATGAATACCTCGCTTTGATGTTTGATGGTCAAGTATCTGATTCACTCTTTATTGTGTGAGTTTCGTTAGTTCGTCCTCTGATCAGGTGAGCAGATTAATTTTATTGGCGTAATTCGTGAAGTGACATGTAATATTCTGACCTCTGAATTTGGGCATAGTGATCGAGTTGTCTCATTCATCCATGCAAAATGTGGGCACGCTGTGCTGTTCCTGACTGTAGCTAACCAACAAGAACTAAGTACAGTCTGCATTCTTGTTAGAATACTTCCTCTATCTAGAGACGAGTGTGTGCAACTTTAAACTCCTGAAGAAGGTGCGGGACGCAGAAAAATAGAGTCAAATAAACATATACCTTATTGGCCAAAAACTGCTTTTCCTGTTTGAATTTTAATGTATATATACATACGTATTATATATATATATATATATATACATATATATATATATATATATATATATATATATATATATATATATATATATATATATATATATATATATGATCACTATATGATCACTATATGAACACTATATGATCACTATATGTCCACTATTCGTGGACATATAGTGATCGACCTGTGTGCTTATTGTCCTAACAAGACCGAAAGCTCGGCAATGAGATTAAAACCTAAAATGGCATTAAAACGCTTTATCCTGGCGAGGAAAGCGCATGTTTGGTGTCTTCATGCGTTTTCCTCGCCAGGATAAAGCGTTTTAATGCCATTTTAGGTTTTAATCTCATTGCCGAGCTTTCGGTCTTGTTAGGACAATAAGCACACACGTTGATCACTATATGTCCACGAATGCTCTTCTTCTCGCACTGAATAATGAAGGAGCTACACTGGTGTTGTACACGGTCAGGATCCCCTTCTCGCTCTCTCTCTCTCTCTCTCTCTCTCTCTCTCTATATATATATATATATATATATATATATATATGTATATATATATATATATATATATATATGTATGTATATATATATATATATATATATATATATATATATATATATATATATATATATTTCATTGTAGGCATACAACAGCTGCCAAACGTATGTTTTCATATTTGATATAAACCAGATAAGTCTTTATGTATAAACTTGCGGTACAAAATAAACATATATCTAACGCTTATGGGAAATTATGAAAATCTTTCTTATTGATATACATGTATTATCAAACACTACAACTTATAGATAGAAAAGCCACAACAATTCAAATAACTTTGAAAGAATCCAATATTTGCAAAGAATGACTAATGTATGGAAGTTTGTTATTCATTAATTTGTGCATGCATACTTTGATTCATTTTTGAAATCGGTTCTTGCTCAAATTCGGGTGATGAGTATACCTCAGCCGTTTTGTAATTTAGATATCGCTGGATGAGAAGACTACAACACTTTGTAACATCATGTATAGAAAACTATATATATATATGTCACCGACGGGACAAATAGGCGTCCACTCGGTATTTAAGTAAATACAAAAGAAATATAAATATCAAAGTGGGAGAGCAATTTTCTAAATCTGTTGTTCAAATAAGAAGACTGAGGGAGAAAGAACGACGCACTATTAGCAATTCTTTTAAATTGAATAGTAAATTTATTTATTCATTTATTTTTTAGATCTGAATAACAATTACAAAACAATATATTTTCTGGAATACAAGAATACAAAGAATGAAATTAAAGTTTAAACCTAAAACAACGCAACACTGTGTTCAAGGTAGAGAGCTAAACCATCTCCATCGTGACCCAGGCGTTAAAACAGGAGACAGACAACAAAGTCCTGACAAACTCCGTGATGGCGAGAGTATGCCTCAGCCACCGATATCAACTGGTGTTAAATGTGGATTAATTATCCACAAAACAAGCGAGAGTGCGGGGTGTCCGGTAACGTTGGACTCGGATCAGCTCAGTGGATGAAAGCGTTCTTTTGCTATGATTTCTTCTATGACAACAACAAACGATTGCGCATGCGCATTAACAAAAATACACAGAAATAAGCAGTAGTAAAGGGGGCATACGTGTTGAAATATTTTGTATCATAACATATATATATATATATTAAAGAAAATATAAAGAAAATTCAGCATATTTTCACTTTCTGTACTCTCTAAAAAACTCGAGTGAAAATATTTACTCTTAAAGGAGTGAATACAAAAAAGAGTGAAATTGGAGTGAATTTTGAGTGAAAATGTTCATTTTCACTCATTTTGGAGTGACCTCAGGGATCACTCGAAGATTTTGGAGTGATCCCTGAGGTCACTCTAAAACGAGTGAAAATGAACATTTTCACTCAAAATTCACTCCAATTTCACCCTAAATTCACTCTTTTTTGTATTCACTCCTTCAAGAGTGAATATTTTCACTCGATTTTTCTTTTTAGAGAGTATCATGATAAAAGAGCTCTTAACTTAGCTCTATCAGAAACCAGGGCGAATACCCTGAACAGCAACAAGTCAGCAAGAAGCGTAGGGAATGTGTATACTTTCCCAAAAAGAAATATAATTTGTGAAATTATTATATTTTCTTTATATCGTTTTCCATTTGAGAATTCAAACCGAGCAGATTTATCTCATAACATCATACTGCTCAGCAGTGTCAAAGACAGTACAGTGCACTCCCGTTATAACGAACACGGTTATAACAAAATTCGGTTACAACGAAGTAAAAATTCAGGCCCCAACGTTATCCACTCTATGTATTTTTATTGTTTATTTGTTCGTTTATAACAAAACTTCGATACAACGAAAGAAATCTGCCGGTCCTGAGGACTTCGCAGTAATGGGAGTCCACTGTACAAAATTCCAGCTACCAATCAGTTTTATCACTTACTCTTGAGTCTTAGCTAGAAAGTGTACATACGAATGGCACGTTCAAGCCCGTAAAGCAATGTTCTTAAAGTACTTTAATTGTCTAAGGATGATAACACGGTAAGATATAAAAAAAAAACAACAACCGGTCACCAAATCTAAAAGATAATGATGAGCCTTGATATATTGATTTGATATATGTAACTTTTCCTTGTATATTCGGCATACAAATGTACAAGCACGTACATAGTCCCTACATTTACTTATTTGCTATTTTTCTAACACATGTGTCTTCAACACGTTGTAGCAGTTTATTCTTCTTACTGGTACACGATGTATTTATATCAGAATACTTTCGAGTACAGTATCGTGCTTGATTCTTCATCGTTGAAAAATAATAAGAAACAACTTCTTCAACAACATAATATTTACATTACGATAGTGGAGGATGTGTGACGTACTGCTAGTGACACATTTTTGCTCCTGCAACTATTGCTCCGGTGTTATTTTCTCCAAGGACTTATTGGGTTGTGGTTAGGTGATAGGGTTTTAGGTTTAGTTTGAGGGGAGGATGAGGGCTGGTAGATTTTGTGTTTGGCTTGGCGGGCAGATATTTCATGGGAGCGATTGTCGCAGGAGCAAATGTCATGTAACTGCCTTACGCGTTGTCACATGCGTATTTGCTGGTACATTTTGTGCCTGGCTTGGCGTGCGGATAATTATTTCATGTGAGCAATTGTCGCAGGAGCAAATGTCACATAACTGCCTTACGTGTTCTCACGCTGTCTGGAATCGATTCAATATCTAGTAATGTAATAAAATGTGATCACTAATATACCATCTTTAAGATACGACGTTGCTCATGTTACTTATAACTATGTGATCTCACATTGTGTTAGAATAATAATTTTGACAGGGTAATTACTATTGTATCAGCTGCGTACGATGATTATGAAGAATTCAAACTTGAATACCACGCGAACGAGCTAATTTGAGTTGCTAAAATATGTCACAATCTATATCACCCTCCATGAAAGTGTCCATATCTAGAATAACAGCAAATTTAATAAATCATTGTTTTATTGGTTATTCAATCTCCAACACCTGAAAGGAGCGGATACAACGATGAAGGTGAGATCTTCTCGCATGTCATCATGTCACACTCGTCTACATAGGAGGCGTGGAAGATCTCAAAGACGTTGATGACAGGAAACATGGCAAAAGTTCCTATGACAACCCCGACTTGACCAATGACACCGCTCCATATGAGATGCTTTCTGCTGTTCCTTTCTTGACGAAGGATCCAAACGATGCCGGCTTTACAGTAGGACAACAAGAGGCCCTGGCCAGTCCAACAGGCGATCTAAGAATAGAGAAAGAAAAGAAAAAGAATATCTATTTCTGTATTAGAATATTCACAACATATAACAGGGACATTCATTTCTGCTGATATTCAGCAGACTTACTTTTCAAGGAAGCCCTGTGCAAAATACAGTACAAAAATTTTCAGAGTAAAACAAACAATACAAAACAAACAATCAAACAGAAATAAAAAACAAAATATCTAAAGCATTTCGCGAATCATTTTTTTCAACTACACTTGCAAAGGGTACTCAAAGGGTACTAAAACTTAGTGATATGAAAACTATTGCTGCATGTTGCAGTGTAGCGCGTTACTTCAGTTTTTAGAGAATTTCATGCAAATTCAATTTTCAAAACGAAATTGTGTTCCCCTTGCAGTAGCAGTATCTTTTGAGAAAAATGAGAAACAATGGGTTATGTCTGTATAAGGCAATAACGATACCAACTCTACCAGCTGTATTCCTGCTCTTATTATCATGAAGTATAGAGAACCATTATCAAGTTACAGTGGAATCAGGGAATCTTCAGAATTTAGATTAATTTATATTTCAAAAAGATGAAAGGGAAATTCATCAAGTGAGGAAAAGACCCTATGAGATGAATATATCTCTTTATGCTGCTTTGACTCAAGGAATTACTAAGCGAATTTGCTCGACTTTTTGAGTCCAGAATATTCATCTTTTTTTTTTCTTCATGTATAGTACTGGTATAATCTTATATTCATGTGCAATACAAAACTCATGTACCACAACAAGTCCATTTTTGCAATGCCGGGGCCGCAGATCCATCTGGTTCTGCGCACCCCGGCGGAACCCTCGGAGACTTATGGGTTTTTGCAGTGATTTTTTTTTAGTTAGTCTATAGATTTCGTTTGTTTTTCTGTTGTTTTATTTTGATGAGACCCAAATGTATATATGCCTATATACACGTGTGTGTGTGTGTGTGTGTGTGTGTGTGTGCATCTGTGTGTGTGTGTAGCCCCGATCCATCCCTCGCGCCCTATATCTTAATGTATCTCTTAATATACTTATGTAGTGGAAAAATGAGCAAAGAAATTCGATTCCATCGGGATTCGAATCCGATGGAATCCCATTTCCTTTGCTCATTTTTCCACTATCGATATTTTTTTCCACTATCGATATTCATTTCTGGTCAGTTTTCTTCTGTCTGCGTTTCTGAATATAATTATTACTTACAATGAGAATCTTGCTGATGACAAGCCCTTGAAGTGGAGGGTGTGGACTCATCAAAGCTACTGCCATGCCGTAACCTGCGCAGATGGTTCCGAGCAAGAAGGTAAGAACGACCAGTGTGAAACTGCAGATTGGCTTGATAAGGAAGAGGAAATAACCCACCAATTTGGAAATGCCCCAGAGATGACCACGTACTCGTACACAGATTGCCCATAGGCGCTGGCCGAGAAGCTCTGAATCGGAGACATAATGCCGTACATCAGTAAGCACTTTTCCAAACAAAATTGTGTACAGACAAACGAATTGCAATGTCGACAGTGACCGTTGTTCGTTGTCGTGATTGTTGTTTGTCTCAGAGGGCGGCACATCACTGCGTGCCACCTCTGACAGAGGTATCAGTTCTTCGTCATCAGCAGCAGAACCAGCGCAACGACACAGACCGCCACAAGGGTCGTGCTTCGCTGGCCGACCATCATCACACGGGACGTGCTCGCGGATGGCGCTGGGCAGTATGTTGAGACCTACAAAGGAGATCAGACAGAGCAGCATTATTCCCGTGAGGACAAAGAATAATTCCCGGGGACCAAAGTCGACTCGAGGACCACTGTCCGTCCAGGTAGTACAGTTGTATATCTCCGAGGCGTTTCCAACCCACGTCTGGTTTAGAAAAGTGGTGTTTTGTACGCATGAGTCTTGCCGCATAATGTGCTGAACGATTGCTATGAATGAAGGTGACAAAGCGCCAAGTCCATGTCCGATCCAATACCAGTTCAAATAGGCAGGTTTCAGCAAAGACATAAACCCAGTAAAAGTTGAATTTGACGTTATGGAGGCCATCGAAGTGCAAATAAAAAGGATGAAGAACGGAGTGCTATGAAGCTTGTTGTCGATAGGCCACACAGTGTAGCTATCCCACAGAAATGCTAACAAGAGGTTTCCTGCAGCCGCAATGACTGTCAGCAGATAGATTACGGGAATTTCTGGTCTGTACAGCATTTTTGGAGCAAATCGGTTGAAAAGAACGAATAGCAGTTGGCCAACGAAGGCGAATTGTGCTATGCAGCTCAAATATGAATTGAGTTTGTATTTTTCTGGTATCCCCTCGGCGATCAGAACCGGTACTTCCACCATCATTCCAGCTACGCTGATCCATGAGCCGAGGCCAAAGATGATGACGAGCAAAGCGACGAAGAGCGAAATTTGCTGCTGTGCCTCAGACACCGCTGTCTTGGCGTGCTTGGAGCGGCTGAAGAAGTCACGGATAGATTTTGTCATTGCCGATATTGGTCGATGCAGCTACGTGAAAAAAAGAAAATGTAGCGATAAAGTAGATTGTTGAGTATGCCACTGCATGTATGAGTGATTGAGCAAGTCTATGAAATAAAACAATATTGTTTTGTCAGTATGATAATTGGTATCTAGAATTTTTATCATAATTAGGCATCAAATAAAAAGTGTGATAGAATGGTTCCAGCCACCCTGCTATTTAGCTGGAGGATGACGTCAGCATATTACAACAGTCTCCCATAATGTTTATGGTCGCTAATTTTAGCCACAATACTACCACCTTATTGCTACCATATTTTCCACCTTAGTGTATACCTTTAAAAATAACAGGTATACATGACTTTATAACTTTATAAAGTAAAAATTAAAAACTGAACTTTGTCAGCATTTTGTTGCATATTTCTTGTAGGGCCTACGCTACTACTGACTCCCCTCCCCCCCCCCCCCCCACACACACACTTTTTTTTCCCAAAAAATACAGAGGATCAGACTGAGAACGAATAGACGTCCCTGTTCCCATAAATTCGGCCCCCTCACTATGAGAAATGTAGCGTTGCCCCTGTTAGAGACTAATAGGTTGCGTTTATACTTAGGTTTTGTTGGGCAATAATCAGCGTTTTGAAACGTACTTAGCGAAAAAAAAACACACAACTCACTTTGTCAAACGTCGTTTCATAACCGTCATATTACCGATTCAAACCTCACGCTTCGAATTTCAGCAGTACCATGCAGTTTTGCCAAGCGTGACACATCTATCGCAATAAGTCTTACAAAAATCATTAACATTGTCTGTCTAGCTGGGTATTTAATAGCTCGAGATCTAACTAACATTCTTTTTATCTGTACGTTGAGTGCATGCCCTTGGAGTAAACACGTTTACCCACGCTTAGCGATATTTCCCTTGGAATACAACTTCGTAATTTCCCTGAAAGCGTGTTATCTGATTTTTCCCATAAAGTGATATATGAATCTTTTGCATGGCTGAATGAATTTCTCAGATAAATAAATCTATTGTTCCCTGTTTTTGTTTCAGACCAAAAGAAAGAAAAGTTTGTTTATTAGATCTGTCTTCGGCCTTCGACAATGTAGATCACAAATTCCTTGTCAATACTCTTACAAGTGTGGGTGACCAGGGACAGGCTCTCGATTGGAATAATAATAATGATAATAAGGTCTTATTTACCCAGGGTAGCCTCTTCAGTGTTGCCACTGCTCTACCAGAGGGCCCTGTCATTATCATGACCCCAGCGTTGCCAGGTACCCATTTATACACCTGGGTCGAGAGGGACGTGGTGGGTAAAACATCTTGTCCAAGGACGCAAGCACTGGGCGGGACTCGAACTCGGGTCCTCCGATCGGGAGTCGAGAGTCTTATCCACTATGCCACAGCGCCGAATCATACCTATCACGCCATTCACAATCTGTTCTTTTGAATGGTATCTTCGTCCTCAAAGCCATTAGGCTGTGGTGTACCTCAAGGCTCTGCTGGCGGGACACCCTTTTTTCTATTTATTTGATCGATCTGCGGAAAATATTTCAACGTCATTCTGTTCGGTATCATCTATATGCAGATGGCATATGGGTTTTTGTATCTTTTCCACCCCATCAAATCCAAGCATCCCATACACAGCGCTGTCTACAGAAAATTGCATCTTTGATATTGATGCTTGGATGAGGTCTAACTCATTGCCTTTAAACCATAGCAAGTGGGAATTTATCCTTTTTGGTTCTAAATCTCACTTCAACAAGTTGAATATCACTTTCATTTCCATTGTAGGTAACGATATCCCTCTGTCAAAGTCATGTCGCAATCTGGGTGTTATGTTTGACTCTCACATGTTTATGTGTGATCAAATCACCAACATTTCTAAATCAGTCCGTTATCAATTGCGCAATATTGGTTTCATTCGAAAGTATTTGACTCGCTCTGTAACAGAAAAACTTGTTCATTCGCTCATTACTTCACGCCTTGATTTCGGTAATGGTCTGCATTTCAATTTACCGAACCCACAAATTGCCCAATTACAAAAACTATAAAACTGCATGCATCGTTTTTATTGTCAAGCAAACGCAGTCACGTCAACCCTTAAAGAGTCTTCATTGGTTGCTTATAAAGGAGCGTATTAGGTTTAAGATACTTCTTCTGGTTTATCATGTTATTGAGGGAACAGCTCCTGATTGCAATGTATGTTTGTTTCGTCAATGCCACTTTCACGAACTCAGTCTTCGATCCTCAACTTCTGGTCTCTTATATATTCCGCTTGATATAATAAATCATGGGGGAACCAGCTTTCGCTCACGCTGGATCAACACTTTGGAATTCACTTCCATGAGCTGCGAGACTCAAGCTCCATACAAACGTCTTTTAGGAGTAATCTAAAATCCCACTTGTTTGACAGACTATTGTCGTCTTGTTATTTGTATTCTTCTTCTTTTACGGTATATGTATTTCATTCTTTTTGCTTTGGTGTAAAGCGCCTTGAGCATTCAATCAGAATGGAAAATGGCGCCACAAAAATTGTATGTTTTATTCTTGAAAGTCGAACCGTGACATTTGCGGTGAAGCCAAGTTCTTTCTGGCATTATGTTTAGGTCTATAGGAGTGCGCGTCTTACATATTCTTTTGTTTTACTGTCTCCCTCCCTCCCTGCTTAGCCCTCCCAAATTTGCGTGGTGATTCGTCTTCATAATATCCTTATTGCCATTATAGTGCACACTATCTTTAACTCTCTTATTATAGGCTTACATCGTTGTCACACGTTGATGCAAGTGACGTAGAGATACATAATATCACTTAATCCTTATTTTGCGACAGTAATTAGCGTATTTTTTTAAATTATTCATTGGAATGGAAAAAAAAAACTGACACGCAGGAAGGGAAATCGAACGCGGGAAATGTCTGCTCAGCAAGCCTTCACATTAGTATCGTGATTATCATTATGTAGCGCTAATCAAATCACTTATCTGTAAAAAAAAAAAAAGAACCTATAGGCCCAGTTCTATCGTCATCACCGTTCGAGCTAAACACCAACTCAGCAAACATATCACGTATACGAACCCTCCAGTGGTTTATCACGAGACAAACATGCTGCAACACATACCACAATGAGAATTAGCAAACCTTCTTTTCAATTACTGCAGCAAGAATAATAAATAAATAATTAATGGAACAGTCTAAACTTTTTACGTACTTGCCCCATATAAGAAATGCAACCGACCAATATTATAAACCCACCTATCTCATTACAGCAGAAGATTATGTAATGAAATAACACATCACTCTCATAAGTATAGTTTATGTGTGTAGTCCCTACTTAAAAAAAAGCAAAGATGTAGGAATTGATTAAAGCAATGGAGAGAAAAGGGGGAAATGTACAGCGCGAAACATTATTGTATGCCAGCTCGAAATAACAATTAATATGCACACCAGCTATAGAGCACAATAGTAATAGCTGAGAGCAAGCCAGCGTCGACCGGATCTACATTGTAGGCACGGAACCAACATGAGCGCCACATCTAAACCCTTAGATGAAAGAAATTATTTTTCGGCAACGTTAGTGTAAAAAAAAAGTCATGAAGAAGAGAAGGAGAAGAGCAAAATTGAATCCAATCTCAATAACCTTCACTGTCATGACTGTCATGACGTGTATTCATCCGTGTACTGAGTATCTACTTTGAGAATACGTGACAAGCATGACAAGTCCGTGAGGTCAACGAAAATTAAGGCTTTAGGTGCCGAGTAATTTTCAGGGTCTAATGTAAACTCTAAGTTTCGACTTTGTACCCCTCACCTTCGAAGAACCTTTGTATACTGTGTGATCCGTGACAATGGTGACGCGAGTGAGATGTTAAAGCTGATGAACCACTTTGCATTCTAGTAAACATTTCACAAGAATAAACCATGTATTTCTGACATAGCTGACCTTTGAACTTCGGTTACCCTTTTAAAGAAAACCCTGTAGATCAATACTTTCTCTTTAAGATTCTTATGCCAGTTTATGTTTGGCTCTGCTAGTTCTTGTCGCCATCGAGTGATCATTTTATCATTACTATCATAATTGTTATCATTTCTATTATTATCATTTTCATCATCATCACCATTATCATTTCAAAGCATTAAACTTTATTGCCATTATGTGATCTCTTTTAGTGACTTTTCAAAACTTTGATTGAGCTCGGCTGACGAGTTTCTGCTGAGGCAACTTATCCCAAGATATGCCCTCTTTTTTTTTTCAAAACTACTGTATATCGCTTTTCGCTTTTTTCCGTAAAGGTTTTATGTATTGGACTGTGTGTATAAATACACGTAGCAAGGAAGGTGGAAGGTTTAGCCTGAAACTCAGTAAACTAAAATCTGAATTTATTTTGTCGAATTGATACAACATAAGTCAGTAGCCCTTAATATCTCCGTAACTGCCTGACGAGAAAACTTTAGAGAGCTAACATATCTTACATTGGATTGTGTGTAAATACGTGTAGCAAGGAAGGTTTAGCCTGAAACTCAGAAAACTAAAATCTATATTAAATATAGATCGCATTAAAAGGTTGATCTCACCTCGGCCTCGTCCTGCCCCGTCACTGTACGCCAAAGTCTATGTAGCTTTCACGGAATGCCAAAGTATGCTCTGTCCTTAAACTTCTCGTGTCTTTTGTGCGAGTATACTCATTGTGAAAACTATATGGAATGACTGCTGAACATTAACATCATACCACTCCTAAGACAAAGCCAAAATCACCATACCGTTGCATTGCATTCTTCCAAGCCCACCAATAGAGTAGGCCTTACACTATTGCAAAAGCATACGTGCGTTAACGAACAAACATTGCCTGCTATATTCAAGCTTAACGTACGCAATAAAACAGAAAAGGAAAAAGAAAAGAAAAACAAGAATTCTTTCTCTTCTTTCACATGACTCGAATGTTCAACATATAGGGCCTGGCAGCCTGAACCGGAGGAAGGAACCACCACGAACGTCCATGATGGTAGAATCATAATGGAATCATAATGGAACCCTGGAATTGAAAATTGTAATTAAGGTTCTTAGATTGTCTTTCTAATTAGACCTGGGGGCGTTTCATCAACGAGTTCGTCGGAGGTTTTCACCGACAAATTTGCTATCAGCCAATCAGACGCAAGGATTTCAGTAGCTTTTAACAGTTGTCAGGGTAAATCACTGACAAAAAGTTTCATGAAACGGTCCCCTGGACAGTCGACAAAGGATGCAAAAGACACTATGGTGAAGGCAAAGGAATTTGACATTGACATAGGAAGAATTCAGGTACATGTTTTATTTAAAACTTCTTTGATTTCTTTTGGACAGGAAAGATATTAGAACAAGAAAGGAAACTGTTTTTCATTTTATGAAAATGGACTCATGATCACTGATTTTTTTATATTTATTTATATAAATAGAGGGGGAAAGAGAAAGAGAGAGAGGGGGGAACGTAGCTGAACAAAGAGGAAGGAAGGAATTCCTTGGAGGAACGTATAACCCGCCATTTGGAGCGATGAGGCGGAAACGAGGCACGAAATCCAGATCATGTGGAGGACATTATTGAAGGTGGATGAACTCGAGGAGAGGTGCAGGTTATTCATTGTTACGCAAGTATAGCTATATACTAGTATAGCCGGGGAGGAGGAGGGACGATTGGAAGGGCAAGTCAATAAAGCCCCATAGACATTGGCATGCCGAATCACCCCGGATCCGATCCGGGGTGATCCGGGGAGAGATCCGTGTTGACGCATTAATGGACATCCTTGGACATCCGGGAGGCCAACACGGCAACTTTTCGAGGTCAAAACATCCGGCGTCATCCGGGGACTGCCGTGTTGGCCGAGCAATCCGGGATGGTCCGTGTGGCTGCCGTGTAGCTGCCGTGTTAGTCCGTGTAGATGCCGCGCTTTTCCGGCATGGACCGTGTATTTGCTTGGTGGGTCCGGCATTGTCCGTGTAAGCGCCGTGTTATCAGATGCCGTGTACGCAGTCATCAACGCTCGTCGCCGCTCCATCCATGGCGAAACTATCCCGGAACTCCCCGGACCATCGTGTAGGTAGAACCTCTTTGGCCTAGACCCATTAGGATCCGTGTTTATGTGATTGTGACTGGGGCTTTATCATTTGATTTTTATGTAGTGATATTCGTGCTTTCGCCTGCCGTGGCGATGGAGTAGCGTGTTCTGAAATTAATAGATGCAGACTGTCCTACATTCTTCTGTGCTCCTTTTCCCCTCTTCTTTCTTTTCTGCTGTTATAATATTACTGTGTTGTCTTCCTTGTATCATGTCGCGTCCTTTGTCAATGTATTCAACTGGTTTTTTTTTTATTCCTCTCCCTCC